>NC_079384.1:6191139-6368639 GCF_021018895.1 Seriola aureovittata
AAAGTTATTAAAAAAAAAAAAGTGAGTCAACTTTTCCTGTATTGACAAGTGAAGCAGGAGCTGGCCGAGAAGAAAAAGAGAAAAACCAGCAAAGGAGGGGCCGAACACTAAAAACACAGCTCAGAGTAAAATAAAGTTTATGGCCGACGTTCAAGGCGACGCTGTGTTCAAGCTCTCTTCGCGCGCTGCCACGAGGCAGCCAGACTGTAATTTGAGGTCAAAGGTAAATCCTTCATCCAGACTTCAATGTTGCAATAAGCTGCATCACAAAGGCTCCGGTTACCGTGCGATAAAAGGTGTGAATATGTCGCAGGAAGTCTCAAATAAAATGCAGTAAATTTGCGCACTTTGTCCCAGAAACTCCACACCCTGCAGGGGATAATCTCAACTGTTCTTCCCAGCTCTCCCATTACCCCACACACACACACACACACACACACACACACACACACACACACACACACACACACACACACACACACACACACACACACACACACACACACACACACACACACACACACACACACACACACACACACACACACACACACACACACAGTAAACTCCTAGAAGTGCAGGATTGCATTCACACACTGTGGGCTTATATCGGTGTGTACACACAGGTCGAGCATGTGCCACATGAACATTTATGTATTACACGCATGTATCCAGAGACAGTCACAGGTGAGGATTTGAGGTATTTGCATCCCGAAAGCTGATCCCCTCGCTTTGTTCTCTTAATGGTGCTGTTCCGTTTTTATTATTCTGAATACCTGAGTCACCTGCACAGCCCGAGGAGACTTTATCTCGCCCGTCGTCTCTCATGAAACTCTGCGAGATACAGTTTCCCATTCTCTCCCTGTTCTTCCCCTCCTATCGGCCACAGCTACAGTTTCAAATTGCTTCCCCCTCTCGTGTTTTTCCTCCCTTCTCATTCTTTCCACGCTTTCTTCTGCGGTCCACTTTCTTACAGCAGACAAATGATCGGCATTGATGAACACAAGGCGGCATTCAGAAGACTCACACCCAGCAGGAAAGGGCAAAAAAAAAAAAAAAAAGACATCATGATCGTCATGTTTTATTTTGTAAGAATCTTTTTTTTTTTTTAATGAAACACAAAAAGGCAATAAAATTAAGATAAATAATTTTTTCTTTTTGTACATGAGGAAATATTTAAGTCATATTTCCAAAGAATGACTGAAATTACATAATATATTTTAGTAGGCTATCTCGACCGTACAAAGCAGGTTCCAGTGGGTCTAAAAAACAAAACAAAAAAAAACAATGTCGTTTCTGTCAAAAGGTGATGGTTAGAACTGAATCCAGTGTTTCTTAAAGAAAATACAGCTTTTAAAAAATAATTCAATTAAAGACCCATAAAGTAATATTTCAAAAAAATTGAGTTTCACATTAGATTCCTTTTAAAGCTTTTGCTTTGCAGTGTAACAGCAACATCGTTGTTAAAAGTCAGTCAATGTCCTAGAAAAGAAAAAGGCATTCATGTTCTTCCCCCCTGTACATCCTATACACTGACAACAAACAGTCATCACAGGCTTGCATAAACAGTTAGACAATGGTAAACAAGGAAAACAAGCAAACGTGTAAAACACACACACACACACACACACACACACACACACACACACACAGACATTTTTGGCAAAGCAGGAATAAAAGTGACAAGAAGCATAATTTGTGATTTGATCCTTATCTTGTTTTTTCTTTTTTCTTTTTTTTTTTGTCTCTCACCATTGTCCCATTGATTGGCTCTGATTGTCCTTCACAGTCACGTGATGCCATTCTGGTTGCCATAGAGACCTCAAGTGCATCAGCTGGGCAGCGCGCAGACAATGTTGCTGCAACGTTTCTCGGAGGCTGTCATAGCAACGCTGGGTGAGCGCGAGCAGACAACGAGAGGAACTCTACTTCAAATACCTCGGTGATTGCAGGGGTCCCGGATTCAGATTTGATTGAACGTCTTTTTTTTTTTGTCTTTTTCATAAAATTGTTTTCTTCTGATGCGCTGAAGCGTAAACTCACAGGTGCTTTGGTATGTTTCGTTTTGATGCCAGATAAATATCTACATTTTATATAGGAATACAGGCTAAAATAGATAAAGAAGAACTAGATTCTTTAAGGATCAGAGAACAGCAGAAACTCAGTTTCTTTTCCAGTATTTGTGAAAAAAAAAAGCTCCCAACAGGAAATGCACATTCTTAACTCAACAGAGCAAAATAAAAAAAAAAAAAAGACATTTTTGACACATTTAAAAAGAGCCTTTTTCTGATTTCCTTATAAAAACAACATTTCCCAAACACCCTTTCTACGTATTCATCCCTAAAGCAGGGCTTACAACCACAAAGTCTTCACAACAGTTGTACAAGTCCAAGCCTCCAATCCTGTTCAGTGCATCGAGAGAGGAGGAAACTTAACCCAACCTCCTCCCTCTGCCAGACCCCCCCCGCCCCGCCCCCCCACAACCCACCCACACACACCCTAAAAAAATCTAAATAAAATATTCTTCTCTGCAAAAGAAAACAACAAAAAAAAGAACAAATATATATGTATACTATTTACAACATGTAATTTTATACATAATGCTGTACAAAGCACACACGCTTGCCCATGCACACTTATGCACGCACACCAACATGCACGCACAGTTCAAATAAACAATCCAACTACCTGTACATGTGTCTTCGCACCTGAATAGGAGGATACGAGAGAGGTATTGACGTGTATGGCTTGACAGGAGGAAAAAAAAAAAATTTGTCGTGTGTTTCCGTCGCGAGGACTGAAAAAGCGCACGTTAAGTACTGAATAGATTAATATTCAGAGTGTTAGAGACATACCGACGGTGTGTCATGACGTCATCTTTGCTTGATGAGCACAGGCGTACACGTGCATGACCACACACACGCACACACACTCATACAATACAAACACACGCACGCTAAAGCACTATTTACTTAGAGCTCATTAAATGCTGAACAGGGTCATCGCAGCCACTCTGCAAACACACACACACACACACACACACACACACACACACATTTACACACAAGTCCGAACTACAGTGTTTTTTGGTCCTGTTGGGGATCTGTCGTCAACGTCAAACTACCAGTATTAGACCATTAAAACCATCCAAACCAGTGTGGTTTACAGTAAGTCTCTCCCCTCCGTACTCTCTGCTCTCTGTCTTTGTCTCAGAAAGCCAAGTCTGCCAGCCGCCTCTCCATCGCATATCCAAGCCACTGTACTCCAAAGTGCTCATGTCCACGGGTCCTGTTCGTTTGTCGCGGTGGTGAGACGCTCTTCTCTTGCAGCCACGGAGACGAGCTGCAGACTCTCGCTGCAACAAGGAGCCACAGTCCACATCTGGGAAACAGGTTGAATCTGACACGGATCAGACTTCTCCCCAGAACGAACCAGACTCCTCTTAAGTGCCAGTACTGCTGGGCTTTATCCAGTGGGCTAGCTCCTCCTCTTACAGGGGACAGATCAGTACGCAGAGCCTAAACTCTTGTCTCGGTCTCCGTCTGCCCCCTGCTCCGCTCTGGAGGACCATCCTGAAGGCCGTCAACTCCAGAGCTCAGGTCAGTATTTAGATTTCTCTCTAGCTGCCGGTGCTAGGACACGATGGCCAAGCCGTCTGCGCTGATCAGCTGGCCTGTGGTTGGTTCGTAGGTTCCGGCCAGGTAGAACAGGTCGTTTGCCGCGTTGCCCAGCTTGCGCTCGCGCATCAGGTGATCGTACTCTGCCCTGCTGACCACCTGGCAGCGATGGGAGATGGTCTGCACGTCATTCTCATCCTCGTGGCTCGACTGGTACAAGGCGTTCTACGGTAGAGTCGAGAACAATGGTTGACAAATCAACAGGATAATGTATGCGACAATCAAAACGTTGCATTTACAATTTTTCTTAATAAAAGCATCAAGCAGCAAGTTTTTGTTTGGTATTTCTATGGTGCTGTTTTCACTCCCACGCAAACTGTGGGTTTGAGTTTCTGCTGATTTTTTATGTTTTTTCAGCCTTGCTGGATGTTAATATTCATGCTAAGTACCCAGCTCTTTTTCTCTTTATTCCAAACAAAATCAAATATTGCTAATTGCCTGAAATGCAAAATGCATGATTTCCTGTGCAGCAGGAAAAAGGAAGTAGAAAGTAGGAAGGAGTGACCCGCCCTAGAATGAGTATTTAGAGCCAGTTTGATGATCTAAACGGAAGTACCACTCACATCAGATGAGAATAGAGAGTAAAAAGAAGCACACTGGTAATATATTTATATGAGGATGACGCAGACTGTTAACTTTGACCATTTTCCCGTTTTAGAAATTCTACTCGCACTCCTCGGGCTTTACCTTGCCATCGCGGTGTCGCTTCCCCAGGCGAGTCTCCTCCGGGTGGTAGAACCACTTGACCCTGACCACCATGCTGGAGCTCCACGACTCCCAGAGGCTCTCCACTCTGCCCACGTAGGGCAGCTGTGGCCGGCCAGGTGACAGGAACACAGCACAGTCCCCGACACGCACCGTCTCCTTGCCCCGCACAATGGCCTTGTAAAAAAGCTTGCGGGCTTTGCCCTTCAGACCTCTCCTCTGTCAGAGAGAGAGAGAATAAAATCAGCACCCTCAGTCAATTTATTCAGTGTGGACGGCTTATTTCACCACCAGCCTCATTTCAGAAATTAATTTGGGTTTTTGTTTGTTTTGCTAAACCCAGTCTACCACAATATAGGAGGATTTAATATGTTTTTCCATTTCGAATCCAAAAAAATGCTTCTCGCCAAAAAATATGGTAGTTCAATTTTTTTTTTTTTCTTTTCTTCTTCTTCTTTTTTTAAGTGTTCAGTGCCAAACACCGACTGGGTTACGATTGAGTTACAAGAGCACATCGGTAATTCACTTTTAACCTGATGAGGCAATACCACTGAAACTCACCTATGAGTTGTGATAACAGTAACCATAACCTGGATAACACACCTACATTTGTGTTTCCCCTTCTGATTTGTTGGGGCATGTACACACTTAAAAAGGATGCAGTCGTGTTTATAAAGCAAACTGCATGGAAGCCGAGAGCGGCAGAGGTTGCTCAAGCCGTTTTGTTCTGTTATCTCAGGATCGTGACTTAATAATCAGGATAACAAACTCTGAGATTAACCACACCGAGTAAGGCTGATAGCGGTGCCAATGTGTGCAGAGCCTGAGTCAGAATAAGCAGTCGTTGCATTTACTGTATGTAATCAAGGTGTGACACAGCAGACACCGCCACAACAATCAGCCGCCTACTGAAGCTGTGACTTTAAGTAGGTTACAGACACCAAGACAATCGTAAAGTGTGATCATGAGAAAAAACTGTGTGTAATGTAATGGGATGTAGTAATGAGACATTACAGCTGTTCTGCAGCACAGACTCAAAAAGAAGAAAGATTTGGGAAAAACAACAAATTCAGAGATTATTCAACAACAAAGAAAGAACATATTAAAATACAAATACAATCCAAATGTGTTCTTACCTGTGTGGGGTTGCCGGACCATTTCCACAGCTGGCGTCCAGGCAGCAGGGGAGCCATGTTGGGCAGAGGCTCAGGTGAAGACATCCTCTGCCTCTTAGCTGTTGCCGGGTCCTTGGAGGAAGGTTTCGGCTGCTGGCTCACAGGACTGTTTTGGCTCTGATGGTGGCTGTTAGGAACCCCGTCCTTCCTCTTTAGCTGGGTCTTAGCTGTGCTACTGTTAGCCACCATACTTCCTTTGGACATGAACTCCTTCCTGTCTTCTGCTCTGTCAGCCCTCACCTTTGACCCCGAGACGGCCATGCTGGCTTTAGCCACGTAGCCGTGAGCAGGGGCTGAGGCAGAGGCAGAGGGAGAGGAGTTGGAGGTGGTAGGGTCAGGGTTTAGGAGGTCGGAGGTCATGTTCTGCCTGTGCTTGTGTTTGTCCTGCTGGAGCAGTGCACGGCGCAGCAGCACAGAGGACGACTCTTCATCAGAGGAGTAGGAGGAATCGTTGTCGGAGGAGCAGAGGGACGAGGACGAGATGGAACCGGAAGAGGAAGAGGAAGAAGAAGATGACGTGAAGCAGACGGAGAGACGAGAGGGAAAACGACCACCGCGGTGAGGCGGGACTCCCGCACTACGTGCGTCAGCATCTTGACCTTCATCCTCATCATCCTCATCCAGCTCAGAGTAGGAGCTGGGGCAGTCGCTCGGGTAGTCCAAACTGTAATCCCCACCTTGGACTCCGAGACCAGCTGACAGAAGATCCTTTCTTAGAGGTGGAGCGCCCTTTAGAAGAGCCTCAGACCGGGCCCCAGCACCGTCTCTTTCCCCTCCTCCCTTCTTGCCATCCTTCACCAGGAGGGACGGGTGGATGTATCGTAGTGGTGCTCCTGCAGAGGCGAGGCTCTTTCCCACTCTCCCTCCGCTCCCTCCGAGTCGAAGCAAGGCCTTGCTGTTCTTTGTTTTAGGAGATGTCACTCCTTCATGGTCAAGCTTCACCAGGAACTGTTTCCTGTCCCGTTCGCTCACTGGCTTCCTGTTCCCAGCTGCCATTGCCATGGTGACAGCTGAGGAGGAAGAGGAGGACGAGGAGTCCCGGAGACCCATGGAAGCAACTGAGGTGACGGGTCGCCCGGCTCCGGAGCTTCCACCGCTTCCGAAGGTGGAGTAGCCGTTGGCGATGCTACTGAATGAGTCGACTACAAAAGGAGAGCCAAAGATGCCTTTGATGGGGGTCGGAGTTGCAAGAGGGTGGGAGGCGGGCCGATGAAAAAAACCCAAATCCCGCTCTCGTATTCTCCTCTGGGTCTTACGGGACGTCCCGTTGAAGAGGAAGAAGTCAACCGGCGGCCTCTTCCTAGGCACAGACCAGTTCAACAAGGAAGTGGTGCTTTTGGTTACAGTGTCTGTTACTGATGTCGGCGCGCTGGCGGTCTTAGGCACTGAGTGGATTTTCTTCGGTCTGCCAACTGAAAAAGGAGCCAGCAACAGAGAGGAGTTATAATCAATATGAAGTGACAGGTCTCAGGACCATACTGAGATTAATTGTAGAACTAAGAGCTTTGGGGAAACTTAATATCTTTATCTCCTTGATCTTCCCCTGGCCAGGTACATTTCGACACATACATTACTCACACTGCAACAAACCTGGTAAACCTGTCTCTCCCCCCCAAGCCCAACTGTCACCCTGACTTTGTGATCAGTTACATGTATGTTGCTTAACTTCAAAGAGCACACGGTTGACACTTCATTAAACCATAATTAATCATGTAGTCATATGGGAACAAATGACAGGCAGCAAACAAGGAAGTTTAATTTACGAGGCTTTCGGTTTATGCAACTCTGACTCAGAGGCATCTGATAATAATTGGTCGACAGGTGGAACTGTGAGCGAGTTGTTGTTTGTGGGAATTTTGGCCTGAAGAGTTCTGCGTCTGCGCGTATATGTAATGTATTAACTAGTTAGACCAGTGCGACACAGACAACACATCAAAGGAGTGATGTTCACTGGATTCCTCAGACAGGTCATAAACCAAAGACTGTGTAATAGCTGATAAAAAATGATTAAATGTTGTGTCCTCCCCCTCACCTGGTCGTTTCTCCTGGGGCCTCCCTGCTTGCTCCTCATTGGCTGGTTTTTCTGTAGGTGTATCTTTCTTCTCCTGCGTGGACCCTCGTCGACCGCGGCGACCGGGTGAGATCAGAAGGGCGGGAGAGGGTTCCGCACCTGACAGAGAAGAGTTGTTTAATGGTGGCATTCATTTATTCATTCATTCCTTTGTTTAGCATGCACTACATTTACTACACACTCACAGCGGATCTGGTATCCGGGGGGCAGGAGTCTGATGTTTGCGAGGGAGATCCTTCCTCTGTCTCCGTCATCAAACTCCACCATCACACTGCCCTCCTTCTCCGCCTCACCCGGACCTCCTGAAGCACAGCACAGAGAGGAGGATATGAGCTGTGTGTGCGTGTGAATGTGCGTGCGTGCAAAGAGTGAGGTGGTCGGTGCATGTCGCGCACCTCGGTGGACATATCCGGGGTAAAGACAGCGAGAGCGCTCGCTCCAGTAGGCACAAACTCGCGTCCCTGCGGTCAGGATGGCCTCAGTCTGGGGCCGCACGTCTAACACCTGGAAAAAACAGAAAATAAACTGTGTAACTCTTGTGGAGTTTGAGTTAAAACGACCCACAGCTGCCACAATACTGCTGATTGTAATAAATACTAAGCTGAAACTCACAGCTTCCTGTAGCAGTTGCTCCAACGAGTAGATCCTGGGGCGATTCCCTCGTTCCCCCTCGATGACAACACTGAATCTAAAGAAGAAAAGCCAAAAGAAAAAGGAAAGAAAAGGAAATTAATAAAAAATAAAAATTGCTCAAAAACCAAAACCACCATTTCAATTTGTAAGTTATAATTTCATATTTACTCTCACAAACTTGCTGCGAGATTTCAAGGTTTTTGTCGTGAGTGCTCAGTTACTCTACAGGCAGCTGTGTTGGCTGCCACTGCTGTGTGTCTTGGCTTTGTAGTCGTCTAGACTTCTTGTTTGTCAAGATTCTCACAGCTGCCAGGCATTTAACTAGCGCTAAGCTAAGTTTTCAACTCTCTTGTAAATCAGACTTGGGTCTTGTCGCAATATGTCATTTTAGTACGGAACTAAAGATTTTGAGACAGCAGGTCCTGTGATTAATCGACAGCTTAAACAATGGTCATACGTGACATTTGCTGTGGGTGAAGTGCCTCATTTTCTGCTACAAAACCTAGTGGAAATCTCTGCGCTCTTTTATAGGTTTTGCATCTGTGCAGCGACAGCAGCGACAGCAGCGACAGCAGCGACAGCAGGGAAGCAGGGTCTTACATGTCGGGCAGGTCCAGAGTTTGGACGCAGGCGGCGTACAGCAGCTCGTCCTCCTTAGAGATCAGGATCTTCAGCCCGTCCACCAGCATCTCTTTGCTCAGCACACAGTTTGGCAGGGCTGCGGGGGGGGGGGGGTACATAATTTGTGAGTGTGGTGAATAATTGCTATGTGAAGTGATGAGGAGGGACAAAGAGGCAGAGGTCTGTGTGTGTGTGTGTGTGTGTGTGTGTGTGTGTGTGTGTGTGTGTGAAAAGGATCCAACACGATTTTAAAACTTGCATGTGTGTGTGTAATTATAAATGATGTGTCACTGTTTGTGCCTACCGGGTATTCGGCAAGGCATGTTGGGAGGAAGGTGGATCGACTTCTTCTCCTTTGCCTCCTCCTCCTCCTCCTCCTCTTCTTCCTCCTCTTCTTCCTCCTCCTCTTCCTCCTCCTCTCCCTCAGAGAAGCTGCTTTCCTCATCCAAGCGAAAGCCGTCATCAGCCGCAAAGCTCTGCAGGAGTCGGCTCACCGCGTGGCCCTTGGCCTGGGCGGGAAACAGGATGTGACATCAGTGGGCAGAAAAAGGCAGGACATGGCATCATTTCATTATGCGCCCAAACGAATCAGTGGTAAACGGGACCTGCAGGTGAGTGAATGTCTTTTCCAGTCTGATGTGACTGATGTGGTAAATCCATCAGTGAAAAGCAACCGCAGGCACCAACGCCTCTTGTAATGCGACACCTCAATTAAGTCTGCAGGATTTTTTTCCGCTCAGCTGTCATCGTTCACTCGAAGTTCAGAGGTCGCAGTCGGTAATAACTGCAGCTCTTGACCTGGTAAGACTTTAGCGTTTTGCTCAAGGACACTTCAGCAGGAAGCCTCAACCCTAATTTACATTCTCAGTTCAGACACACACACACACACACACACACACACACACACACACACACACACACACACATCTCCAGACCGGTTTAAGCTAGTCTATCCAAAGATGATTGATGACAGAGGATGGAAAGTCAGCTCACCCAACAGGTTTCTGCTTGTATCTAAGCTTTCTAAAGAAAAGACCATAATATTCAATGCAAGAGAGATGTTGTGTGTGTGTTTGGGTGTGTGTGTGTGCGTGTGTGTGTTGTGGCTGTGTGTGGGTGTGTGTGGGTGTTGTGGGTGTGTGTGGGTGTGTGTGTGTGTGTTGTCTCTTGGAGTTTTCCACATCAGGAGACCATATATTTTAGTGACAGAAGTTTCGTCACCAGAGGGCATGGGTGATCATTTCCCTTTAGTGGTGGTGTTGTGTGTGTGTGTGTGTGTGTGTGTGTGTGTGTGTGTGTGTGTGTGTGTGTGTGTGTGTGTGTGTGCGTGTGTGTGTTTGTGTATGTGCAGGAATGTATGGGTGTGTGTAAGGTTATGGCCAATGATTATCTTTATACTTCTGCGTTTGGTTTGGAGTTATGTGTTTTTGGACATTCCCTCACGATGACTCAAAGACTAAAGCAACCTCGGGGCATTTCTCATTAAAATGAATGCGGGTGTCTCGCCAACGGCTGCCTGCATGAATACAACGGGCCCAGTGGTGTGTTAGCACAGCAGGCACGCATGCAAACACGCACCTATAACAAGAGCAAATGGTATATTTGAAAAAGTACCAGATTTACAGCCATTGGTAGGTAATGTCAGCGTTAATCTGCAGGATTTTCAACCTTCCTGTCAGGGTGCGGCTCGCTTCAACGAGGAAGGAGTGAACGTGAGGCGAGGGCTTTTCCAAATTCCTCCCTGCTTCTCTCGTTCTCAGCACAAGGCCAAAGGGAGTAACCTTTCTCTGAGTCACCTTCCCTCCTTTTCTCACATTTCCAGTCACCCGCTGTCTGAACCGAAAACCTCTCCTGACCACTGTTGGGTTCGTTACACAGAAACCAGCGTGTCCCTCTCTGCTCATTAACTCATTTCAAAAGTAATGTAATTACCTTGCTTACAACTCTGTGGCAGCAGTAATATATTGTTACACTCTTTCCGTTACACTTGTAAAATTGGCAATTGCATTTCACCTTTTCCCGAATCAATTCCCGTTCCCGTGTGCTTCTGTGTGAATGAGCAGGAGACAGAAAATAGATCCTATCCCCTATAAAAGGATGTTGAACTTTGGAAGAGCATGTAGTTGCACAGCTTCCTGACGGTGACATCCACTTCAAATATCGTCCATTTTCTTCGCAAGTTAAGCTCCAATTGGCAGAATATGTGTGAATGATTTTATAACTTCAGAGCAGAAAAACAACTTCCTGAACGTGATCAACAGGGATCACGCTCAGGAAGTTGTAGAAGGTTTTTTTTTTTAAAAAGTATAAAAAATGTGAAAGAAACACTGTATTTCAATGC
This sequence comes from Seriola aureovittata, assembly GCF_021018895.1. Lineage (NCBI taxonomy): Eukaryota > Metazoa > Chordata > Actinopteri > Carangiformes > Carangidae > Seriola > Seriola aureovittata. The sequence continues at coordinate 6,202,363 of NC_079384.1, forward strand.
TGTCTAGGTCCCATGATAATTCACAGACGTGCACAGGTGAAGCTGTTGAGAAGGAAATGCAAGATGCAAATACCAGTGATGAGGGTGTAACAGAGAGGTGATGGAGTAGTGCCATAAATCACTGCTGTCAGGGGGTAATTTACTTACTTAAACAGTTGTCGCTGGCAAAAGCAGAATATTGCTGTCTCACCGTAATGTTACACGTCACCAGCCGACACCGGTAATGTCTGGCAAGTGTAATGTCTCACCTTGCCCAGAATGCCCTGTCCTGCTGAGGTCTTCTTCACGGCTTCCTTGCTGCTCCTGTTTGCTTCTGTCAGAGCTCCGTGGTTCCCCCGGCCGTTCCCAAATCTGCAGCCCACAGATGACACGCCACAGCTGGGCAGAGATGCTCTTTTAGTCCCCTGGTGGTCTGGACGTCTCCTCTCTGAGCTGGCGAGGCTCGGCCTTCTCGGTGCTCTCCTGTGATCTATACTGGGCACGCCCCCCATGCCTGAGGTTGAAGGGATGTTACATGAAAATGAAGTAATTTCATTTTTTTTTGTCTTTTCCAGTTCTTGGAAGCCACATAACAGTTATCTGACAATAGTCTGAGCTTATTAGATTGCTCTAGATGAGTTAAATAAACAAAGACTCCCTCTAGTTTCTTGGCCGTCATATCAACACTACACGTCTGTTCCTCCGTGAACACATCACCCGCGCATAGTTTAAATTCAAGATTTGCTAGAAAGCACTTATAGTTGTACACAAATCACCCATAATACCCATAAACGAGTTAACACTGTCACTGTTGGGTGAAACCTGGCATGTCCAACCTGAAATCAGCCGTATCTTTAGCAAAACCAACAGTTTTTCCCCCTTTTGATTTCGAAAAGTAAAACAAATGTAGAGTTCAGTTACAGGTTTTATTTGACAGCAGCACACATGAAAAATACATATAAAAATCTCACCAGTTGGCCCTGGTCTCTTACTCCTGGCTTTCTGGTTTGTTTGGAGCTTGGAGGACTGTGAAGAAAAAGGTGCAATCCCGGCAGGGTTTGCAGGAGTTTCTTTAGAGGATGAGCCAATCTTGGTGTCACCGGCTCCATCTTCGCTGTCGTAGCTGCCGTCCTCCTCCTCCTCTGTGGAATCACAACATCAGTTTGATCCGTCAGAAAGCTTCAAGTGATCTAAATGTAAGTACTGCTAACTAAAGCCACTTGACAGGATGTATTGACAGTGAGCCTTCAATATTCCTCCAGCATCTACAGTTCAGTTCAAAAGCCTGTGGCGGAACTCACATAATCGTAAACACAAAGACAGAGGAGCAAACAGAGAAGTGTTGGCAGTGGCTGCATGTTTGATCAAACTCTGATTAATTCCTGCTTTAATGACTGCACAATAATGCACTGCTTGTTCCTTAGCTGCAGTGACAGGAAGCAAATGTTGGCACACATGCACAGATGTAGCGCTGCATGCACGCGCACACACGCACGCACACACGCACAGAGTGTTATTGGCAGCTGTGTGTCACTGACTGTGGGGGTCGTGTCGGGTGTCGACACATCTCTGACACACTTGTCACTTACATGGCGTTCTCGTCAACACTTAGCCCCAGCCACACACACACACGCACACGCACACGCACACACACACGTACACACGTACACACGTACACACGTACACACGTACACACGTACACACGTACACACGTACACACATTAAATCACAACTTCTCCATGCCATCAAGGTCGTGAGGTCTGTCAGATTCTACCGTTCTCCTGAAGTTTTGTTCATTTCATATTCGACCTTCCTCTCCTGTGAGGCATTCGTTTAAAAGTCAGGAGCAGTGTCATTGTGTCTCCTCAACTCCAAGGCCTCCGAGGAGGGCATTTTCACGAGGCTGGGGAGGTGAGGAGGAGAGAGGGGAGGGCTGGGGTGTGACATTCTGACCGGGGCCAGAGCGGGCTCACGTTACCGTACGGCGTTGAGGGCAGGGGTGGCTGTGTTGCATGCCTGTGGCAAGTCGTTAACGGTTTTAACGGTGTGACAGACGAGCTGGGAAGTGAGAGGAGGCCCCCGATGACGGCAGACATCTCACTCTCAGACACTTGATGTGCACACACACACATGCACACAAACACACACACACAGACATACTCTCATACTCTCATAGTGAAATCTCACAATGTCTGGTCGATGCTCTTTCAGCCAAATCGACACTGCTTGACTCATAACTCACTGGAAACGTTCTTTTTCACAATAAATGAAAAATAAACGGCCTTTTGAATGTTCATCTTTGTTCTTTGCAGCCAAGTTCTCATCTGGAGGATCCTTGTTCGGCTTGAAATATCGAGAAAATGTGTGTGACCTGCACAGAAACTCACCGTGCTCTGAGCTCTCGCTGTCACTCTTCTCTTCCCTAACTTCCAGTTTCTCAGAGGCCCAGCCGTCCTTGTGATGAGCTCTGTTCAGGTCCACACCCATCAACACTTTGGGCTTCCGACCTCTCTTCCTCTTCATGGTCTGACCGGCTTCCCAATCCTGCCGAGGGTCTGATGGATCAACGGCAGGGGTAGAGTTTAGTTTTGCAGTGCAACCTATAGAACAAGTGAGTGTGTGAACTTTGTATGCTCCCTTTGCCCCCCCCCACCTTTCCCTCCTTGTCTGCAGTGACTCTTGGGCGTCTCCGATGCTCCAGGGTCCCCTCTGCAGTGCAGCGTGCCTGCTGACGGTGCACCACGCTGGGCCGCAGCCTTCTGCTTCAGCTGGGTGACCCGCCTGGCCAGCCTGGAGCTCAGGGTGCTGGGCCGACCTCTGTGCTTACAGCAAGCTTTCATCTGTAGATGGGGAGCAGAACAGCTAATTATTGACTCATTTCTTTGCACTAATTGAAACATCCAGGAGAGAAGAGAAAAAAAACATTAGCAGCAGGAAGTGGTTGTCAGTGTGTGTGTGTGGATGAACCAGGAGAGACTGCAGAGGGACTGACCTGTGCAGCACTCAGGCTGTTGAATGCATGATTGGACATTTTCTTCCTGGCTTTTTCCTCCAGCAAATTCAGCCCAGCCCTGGAAAACATAAAAGCACAGCAGAGGCGCACTTAAATAAGATATTATCATACATAAAACGGATTACAGAATTAATCTGATCACACATTTCTTTTCTCTCGAGGATGATATTCTGTCTAACTCTGCCTCTCTCTGCTCTCTTCTCTCTAGTTTCACTTCCCTCTCTGTTGGGTTCATTCATTGTCTCACTCTCTTCCCACTCTTCTTCTCTTTCTCATAACTTTGATGAGGTAAGAGACAGGCTCTGTCGGCCGTCTGCGCAGTTTAACGGCAAACACAGAAATATTCAGCAACCGTGTGAATATGAAACTCTGCTGAATCACCACATGAAAGGATAAGAATTATCTGGTGTGAAGGAGAGAGGAGAAGAGACAGAGAGAGGCCGAGGGAGGAGGAGAATGGTTGAGGGGGGAGGGGAAAGAGACAGAGAAAGAGATGAAGCAGTCTCGGGGGAGTCTGTCCGTTGACCGGAGCTTCAGGGCTCAATCGATAAACACTAACCTCTATTGAACACTACTCCTCCCTTCCTCTCTCTCTCTTCCTCTCTCTCTTCATTGTATGCATGCTCTCTCACACCACAGGCAGCCAGCATGCACACACACACACACACACACACACACACACACACACACACACACACACACACACACACACACACACACACACACACACACACACACACACACACACACACACACACACACACACACACACACACACACACTCTGTTAGCAGCTATGTCTGAGGCAGGTGAATCCTATATTCCCACAGAGGGAAGGTTTGACTCTCAGCATCTCCACTCCCAGGAGAGGAGAGAGGAGGGAGGAGAGAGGAGGGAGGAGAGAGGAGAGAGGAGAGAGGAGGGAGGAGAGAGGAGAGAGGAGAGGGAAAAAAGGGAAGAGATCTATCTGTCTAAAAAAACCTGAAAGATTTGGACCACCTCTGTCTGTTGCAATCGCCCTGCCTGACCCTCTGAGCTTCTAAGCCTCTCAGTTTACACCATGTCACGTCCTAACCTACTGCACAGTCACTGTGAATGTGCACTTCTATACATACTAGATATTTCCCCAAAAAGTGTGTGTTCACTACTTGCATACTCATGGTTTGGGCTGCGGGGCCCTTTGTCCTAGTTAAGTGAAATCTCATGCAATGATATTTTAAACAGTCTGCCTCCAACTTTTGTTGGAAGTCCTTTTCCTACGGTGGCCCTATTGCCCAAATGTGACTTTAGAAGTTAAAACCACTGAATAACAAGCGCGTTCCAGCCATTTTCAGCACTTTTTAAACTTATTTTTTGCCTTATTTCTGATAGCAAGAGTGAGAGAGAGACAGGAAAGTCAGGGAGAGTGGATGATATGGTGCAAAGGGCCACGGGTTGGACTTGAACCCGGTTCTCAGAGAAAAAGCAGCGTGGTTGTTGTCCATATACAGTGCAAGTGTGTACCGAGAGTAATCGTTGGTTCACTTTCAAAAGGTTGTTACTCTCTCACTCTCACACCGTTTCATTTCACCGCACAACTCTCACGAGAAGATGAAAGTATAAACAGACGATGCAACGCTTGTTAATAACAACAGAAATGCTGCTCACGCACATCGTGTCCAGCTCTACTAATTAAACAAGTTCTGTGTGTGTGTGTGTGTGTGTGTGTGTGTGTGTGTGTGTTGCAACGGCATGTATGACTAAAGCCTTTCATTGTCATTTTCATTAGCGCCTTCTAATCATAGTAACCGTGACAAACCTCGAGTTTCACTAATCATTTTATCAAGGCGAGGGGTGCACATGCTAACAGAGGTGGGGCAGCATGAGAAAACACATTTATCATGATGAACGCTGAACACCGACTCTGTGAGTGTGTGTCTTCCAGCTTCGTGCGTATGTGCAGGAATGCGTGCGCGTGTAAAGTGTTAACTAATGCGTGGTTGTGTGTTGCAGCCGGTGAGGGTGGTGTTGAGTCGTTTATCACTGTAATAACTGTACATCACGACTTTGTCCAGCTGTATTAATGTATGCTGGAGGTTCACATTGAATCAGGACATAATCAATGCAAGTGATAAATATGATTAAAAGTGATTAATGATGATTAATGAAGGCCTCATCTCCATTACATTCTCGCATTTAAAATCACACCCAGCTTACAGCTTCCATCACATAACCCACCGCGTGTAAGTGTGTGTGTGTGTGTGTGTGTGTGAGCAGCTCCTTCCAGTGCCCAATCAAGCAAATCCTCAGCTATAGAGCATTCGAATCAATTCAGCTGAAGAAGAACTTCTTGAAAATCAACCGTGCCTTTCACTAAAAACACAAACAGAAATCAGGATGAATGAGCGAGGCTTGCCAATCACGCTGATTATACTGACGCAATATCAGAGGACTGACCTGAGTCTTTTGGAACTCTCTGCAGCAGCTGGGCCGGGGGTGGACTTGCGCTTGCGGGGGCGACCGGGCCCCCGGCGGGCAGGGCTACGAGACGTCTCCTCTTTCCTGCAGAGAGGAACACAAGGAGGAGGAGGAGGAGGAAGATAGAGAGAGAGAGAGAGAGAGAGAGAGATCAAAGACGCAGTCAGGACAGCAAGAGAAATCAGGAGGAAACTTGTATCGGCTACAGGTCAAACTGCATTAGGTATGAGCAGACAGCAAGTCCTGATAAATCAGGAGGATGCAGCATGACAGCAGAGCTGCGAATGTTGGAATGCACGATTCAATTTAGACAAAAAGAAGAGTGTGTGTGTGTGTGTGTGTGTGTGTGTGTGTGTGTGTGTGTTCTCTCTGCTCACTGGTGGTCGTGTTTCCTCTGTAGCTTGGCCAGTTCTCTCTGTTTCTCTTTGTAGCGGCGCTGTAGCTCAGCCAGCTGGACACGCATGGCCAGCTCCTCCCCTCCCATCGTCTCCATGGAGCCCTTCACTGGGCACACCTGACACACACACACACACACACACAGAGGAATTTGAATGCTGAAAACAAACTGAGTTCAACAGTCTTTGGACATATGAAGTCGCCAGCTTGTGTTTGTGCAGCTTGTTGATTAGATGGAGTTCTCACCAGTTTGATCCCTGAAGCGGCTCATTTTTTTGTTAACCGACAACATCCGCCCTTGAAGGCAAGGGTTTCTGGGAGATCGAACTGGTGCTCCGTGTTAAAATATTTACAAACATGACGATATGTAGGTGACTAGAACTTAAAGAACTTCAGTTCCAGTTAAAATAAAAAAATATTCTTTGCTAATAAAAATCACATTTTGTGAGAAATTTGCCTTTTTTCACAAAAGTGTCGGATTTAATCACATCACATAAAAATAAATAGTCTCATTTAAATTAAACGCTACACATTTTATTTGACCACTTATAAGCTAATGTTATTTGTCCAGTATTACTCAGCACACAGTGATGTACGCTGCAGTGGGTGCATATGGATGAGTTTGATGTCCATGTTTGCATCACTGAGGATAACCAACGGATGATTTGTGCTAATTTCTTACTTGGAATAAAATTGTCACATAAAAATCTGTAAATGTTTGTAAATGTCAGACAGCCTTCTCTCTGTAGCATGTTTTTTTTCTTCTTTTTTTGTTTAAGCTTAGTAAAAAAACAAATGAGGTGTGTGTCCATTGTTCAACACTCTCCTACATTTTCAGCCTGAATGATTTATGTTTGCATGCATAAAACAAAAATACACATTCGCTAAAACCTCACTGGCTCGTGGCGAGGCGTCCAGCTGCACTTCCTGCGCAGGTTGAGCCTTTTCCTGATTGGACACTGCTGGTCCACCCCCACGTCCACAGCCCCTCCCCCCATCTCCAGGGCACGGGCGGCCGCCAGCGTCGCCAGACTGTGGAGGTCAAAGGTCAGCATGTCCTCACCTGCACGGAGACGGATTGTTGTGGTTTAAGATTGGTGCATCAGAGCGGCTGACACCGTGTTATAAAACATGTTGCGCGCTGAGCGGATTTATTTCTGGAGCGATGAAACCATGCCTTGAAAAGTGGTGATATTTATGATATTAGCTGGGTAGTTTATTTGATGTATACTGGTGTTCATGCCTAATCGTACACAAACAACACAAACACACACACATGCACACATGTGGGGGAGTGCTAGAGAACGATCTCTACATCTGTCACCGTCATTAACTCTGTCATTGTCACAGCACCAGCAGATGAAACAGAATATTCATGAGACAGTGCACACACACACACACACGCATGTAAAAACACACACACAAACCTATGCAAATAAATCACACTCATTCTGAACACACACATTGTGCAACAACATTGACGGAGCTGCACAGACACGAGCATGAGTGTGTGTGAGGGAGAACTGGAGAGAGGGAGAACAACAGACAGGAGGAGGAGGAGGAGGAGGAGGAGGAGTGCAATGCAGTGAGATGAAGGGGGGAGGGGATGGGGAGTAAAGGGGAGGAGAAGCAATAAGAGGCAAAGTGTTTATTGAGCTATCTATTTATTCTCCTACATCTCCTCATTATGGACATGGACAGAATCCAATTTCCCCCTTCGAGGAGAGGAGAGGAGAGGAGAGGAGAGGAGAGGAGAGGAGAGGAAAGCAGAGGAGAGGAGAGGAGATGAGAGGAGAGGAGAGGAGAGGAGAGGAGATGAGATGAGAGGAGATGAGAGGAGATGAGATGAGATGAGAGGAGAGGAAAGCAGAGGAGAGGAGAGCAGAGGAGAGGAGACGAGATGAGAGGAGAGGAGAGGAGAGGAGAGGAGAGGAGAGGAGAGGAGAGGAGAGGAGAGGAGAGGAGATGAGATGAGAGGAGAGGAGAGGAGAGCAGAGGAGAGGAGAGCAGAGGAGAGGAGAGGAGAGGAGACGAGAGCAGAGGAGAGAGATGAGATGAGAGGAGAGGAGAGGAGAGGAGAGGAGAGGAGAGGAGAGCAGAGGAGAGGAGAGGAGAGGAGAGCAGAGGAGAGGAGAGGAGAGGAGAGGAGAGGAGAGGAGAGGAGAGGAGAGGAGAGCAGAGGAGAGGATCACTCTGTGCACTGGAGCTGCAAGGCGTATTCACTGACATCTGACATTATTAAAACCTGTGTGTGTGTGAGTGGGAGATGGAGACAGAAATGCGGTAAACAGAGGGAAGAGGGCAGGAAGGAAGGATGGAGTCTTCATCTGTGAAGCCAAGAAAAAAAACCAAAAAAAACCCCAAAAAAACAAGAGCATGAAGGAAAGAATAAACGGGTGTGAGAACGACAGGTAACTCCTCGGAGAGCGACAGGAGAGAGCGGAGGAGGAGGCTGAGAGATGCGGCTTTGTCCTGTCCTGGCTCGCAGAGGTCAGTGCCATCTCATCTGTCAGACCTCTGAGCCAATGGCACGCTCCGATTACACTGTCAGGATGACATCACCGCTGACATCACCACACCTAGTTTAGCATCCTGGAGGATGGCCACAATCGATAGACAGCCTCTGCCCACAGTGTACCACACACACACACACACACACACACACACACACACACACACTCATCTGTGCACAGTAATAACACTATACTGTGTCTCTAAAGGGGTGAAGGGTGTAATAAGAGGCAGCACATGGGATTTGAACGAGAAAAACAAAAACAGTGGAGGAAAATTAAAAACTATTACAGTTGATGTGGGCCCAGTCATCATTAGAGTCCATTAAGGAAGTTTATTGAGCTGAAATTTCAATATAAAGGAAATGTGCAGGAGTAAAGGCAACAGTGACACAAACGTCTCCTCTGTCTACGTGTAAATAGAAGTAATGGTGTTAATTTATACTGCAGGGGAAAGTATCTCTTGATTCCTTAATCTGTAATTGCGATCTCCAGTGAACAGCTGAGATATCCTTCCGCGTCAAGGAGCAGCATAAATGCATCTGTCTGGGATCAGTTTCATCTCCCAAACACATTCACGATGACAAAAACGCCATCAGTGGTATTAATAACATTCCACACAGCGAGGCCGGAGCGGGTTTTAAATAAATGTGTTGCAATTTGGAGAACGTTTTCCACGCCACGACAGGACTTATTGATTTCACACCTATTACACATGCGAACCACGTGCGCGCACACATAAACAAATGCAAACTCGCACGCTCCGCATCACACACACACACACAGACACACACACACACACATGCGTGCACACACACGTGCACAAGACAGCTGCAGAGCGACTTATGATTTTTACACTTATTAATTCCGTCAACAAGGCTTGCAGAGGCAGGATTTACACACAAGATTACATTGGTTTAATAATAAAAAAAGAAAAAAAAAGGAAAGAAGAAGAAGCGAGTGAGGGGGAAAAAAATAACAAAGAGGGAGGAGGAGGAGGAGAGGAGGGAGGAGGCGCAGGCAGGGAGCAGGCAGCCTGGTGGAGAGACACATAGACTCTGATGGAGGAGAGCAGGGATTCATCTGGGATTACTTAACAGCTTACACACACACACACCTCCGTGCACGCACACACACAAATACAGGCAAACATACTCACACAGATGCTGGCATAAATAAAAACACTTTCTCTCAGAGGGACGAGAGGAAAATAGGAGCGCTTACAGGAGAAGTGTTTTAAAGGAAAGGGTCTAATTAGCAAAGCAAGACGCCGGAGCCTGGGGGACACACTGGGCAGCGTGTGTGTGTGTGTGTGTGTGTGTGTGTGTGTGTGTGTGTGTGTGCCTGTGTGAGTGTGTGTGTGTCCTGGCTTGTGTCTGAAGCTCAGCTTGTTTGTCCATCTCTGTCCCCCCCCCCCCCCCCCCCCCCCCCCCCCCAAACAAACACACACATACACCCTCCCCAGAGGGAAAAATATGGTCCATAGGAAAGAACAGAGAGTCCAAGCTGAGGAAGGAAGCAGGACAGTTGGTGGGAAATTTGTGTGTCTGTGTGTGTTGTTAATGTGTGAGTTGATAGACTCCACATCTGGGTTGCACACGTCGTTTTTTTTTTTTTTCTTTTAGTTCACTGTAAGTGTGTGTGTTTGTTTGGACAAGAAAGAAGTAGGGTAACTCCTTTTCTTTTTTCCTTGATCTAATTTTCACAGGCATTTTAGTCCCGTTTGCTGTGACACGACAATAACAACTGTACACTGGGTGTAATGGAAAAGGGTACATGTAAATACTGGGATCATTTACGTCGTCATTTTTCATTTCAGATGTATTTTATAAACTTTCAGCGGTTTTGAAAGTGGTTGAAAATGTCAGATTAGTGAGGACAAATATATTTTCTTCTCACCTTCAGTGACTTTCTCTTTGCTCTCCCTGCTCCTCTGCTGGATCTCCAGCTCAGCCAGCTCTCCCAGTATCTCCATACCGTGGTGGGGTGGAGGACTTGGGGCCTGGACAGCAGGTGCAGGTGGGTACAAGGCATCTCTGGTGGCACACAGAGCCGCGGCAATCAGGAGCTCCAGGCTCCACATGTAGGCCCCTTGGAGCTGGGCTGCTGTGCTTGTCGAAGGAGGGAGGACGGGGTCAGAGGTCGGGGACGGAGAAGGAGAGCTACGCGTTACTTCCACCAAGTCTTTGCCTGGACTTATCCCACTCCCCTCCTCTTCTTCCTCATCTTCAACCACCTCTACATTCTCTCCTTCTTTGTCCCCATCCTCCTCTCCCTCCTCCTTCTCCTCCTCTTCAGGCTCTACAGGCACAGACACAGTACATTCTGTTGGGTCAGGCTCCATTTTCTCTCCCTCATCCTCCTCCATGTCCTCTTTTCCATGTTCCCTCTCATCCTCCTGCTCTTTGGATAGCTGGGGCTCCTCCAGGCTGGCCTTCTGGCCTGGATAACCCAGAGAGAGCTCTACTTTTAGGGTGTTGCCTGTGGCTGTGGCCGGGCAGGCTGGATCTGGGACTGGAGCTGGGGAAGGGCATGGCGGCAATCCAGAAATCTTGCTCTCAGGCTCGGAGACAGAGCATCCTTTTGCTTCCGCCCTCCTTTCTTCCTTCTCTTCCTCCTCAACTCCACTCTGAGACTCCACCACTTCACAGTCTCCCCCGTCGTCTTCTACCCTTCTCTCATGTTCTTCTTCGGTGAGAGGTTGGATGTGGCATGGATGAGGGAGGGATTTTGAGTCCGGCTCTGCTGGCGCTGCCTCCACCATGGCTTGTTCAGCCAATCGGGCTTCAGCAGGCGAGGGCCCGGCCTTGTAACCCATGGTGATTGGAGGGTAGGTGTATACAGGTGGCAAGTCTGGTAGAAAGAGGAGAGAGCATTGGTTTAATATATACAATGTATATATTTATATATTTATTTTCAAGCATCTACAGAAAATGAACTGAAAAATCTTCTGTCTGCAGTGAGATCTTTTGCTTTTTAAATTCATGGTCATTCTGTTCAGGCAGACAGGAAGCAAGCGATCACAGTTGGAATAATACACTGACAGCTGGGTGCAGAAAACACAGGGAGTGTGTGCGTGAAAGTGTGTATGCGTAAAGTTGTGTATATTATATTTACTGCGTGTGTGTGTGTGTGTGTGTGTGTGCGTGTGTGTGTGCAGGTGTATGAGTGAGTGTATAGATCTATGTGGGATATTGATGACACCCTGCTGTTTTTCTGTGATTGCAGCGCTGGCCCTGTCACCCCTGCATTCTTATTATTGATGGTATCCCTCCGCCCCCTGACAGCGCAGCCAGATGAATGCGTATCCTTCCGCCTGTACTTCTCAAGGACCCCTGAAGGATAAGGAGGGTCTATCTGAAGAATTCATTGACCTTCCTCTTATGACACCCATGTAAGCTCAGACACATGCGTGCACGTTGGCAGGTCGCACGCACACACACTGAGTGCCCATATGCTTTCTCCGACCTTAATGGCTGACCTGTCGATTGTCCCTCTTTAGCTTGAACAGACACACACACACACACACACACACACACACACACACACACACACACACACACACACACACACACACACACACACACACACACACACACACACACACACACACACACACACACACACACACACACACACACAAGCTCAAGGACAGACAGAACAAGGGATCAGTCATGCTTCAAACAATTTCTGCAAAATCAATTTCTGCGATTTTGCAGAAACAATTTTCTGCAAAATCGCCTCAAAGAGAGCTACATTTCTGCAGCAGCTCCCTCTGTCTCCCTCCCTCTTTTTTCCTCTCACACACTGTCTCTCTATTTCTTTGTTTTTGCTTTTTCTCTCATTAAACAGCCTCTAGACATCTCCACATTCACCTGGCTCTAGGGACTGTGGGTAGTCCTGAGGTGGCTGTCCCTCTCCTCTGTCGCTGCCCCTCTCCAGCCCTTTGGAGAGGTGTGAAGGAGCTGGGCTGAGCGCCGGGGAGCGGGGCGCAGCCGCGGCCGGACTCGGCGCAGGGGTCAGAGGGTTCGGCGGGTGCGGGCGCCTGGACGGTGAGTGGTAGCAGGGTGACTGACGGCTGGTGGGACACATCCCCGGAGACGGTGTGGGCGTCTTCGGTGGAGGAGGAGTGTGAGAGAAGGGTTTGGCTGCGTGAGAAGAGGTGGAGGAGGAAGAGGAGGGGGGAGTTCGGGATGCTGAAGATTCATGAGGAGAGTCTTCTATGGTGATAGCATGCTCCTCATGTTTTCTCTGTGAAAAAGGAAAGGGAGAGTTACGACTTCGTCTATCCTGACAAATTATTTCTCAAGAAAACGATGCGGTAGGTTATTTAAAACACACAGGACAGGCGGCACTTAACATGAGCACAAATAAGCACCGCTGCTGAAGAGATAAAGGAAAACCTTCCGACGGAAAAGCCACGAAAAAGAGTGTTGGCCACACAGTTTGATTGCCAAATGATCTGGCAATGCGAGAGTGGGAAGGCACCACACCAACGCCTCCTTATCAATGAAACATTTTGCCAACAGAAAGAGGAAGTCATTGGCTTAAGTAAATATTGCTGAGCGTGATTTTGCATATGTTTTTTCTGTCAGTGTTGAGAAATTGGGATATCAGAGCTGAGGGATCTTCAAACAAATGATTAGCGGGGCTCTGTAATACTCTGACTACTCAAAGGAGGAAGAGTTTTGCACAGTATTTTCACACTTCCTAATTCTCATTTGCCCACAGTTTCACAATAATATGTTAACACCATTTCACAAGCTTTACACTAAATTGTACCCTCTCTCACGTATGTCTGGTCTATATTAACATATTAACATAGTACCTGTCCTATGGAGTGGCGCTGCATGTGCTCCATGGCTCGCTGCTGCTGCTGTTGGTGCTGATGCTGCTGCTGCTGCTGCAAGGCGTACAGCTCCTGTTGCCGTAGGAATGAGGAGCGGGAGTAGACGGGATGATGCTGCAGGTGAGGAGGGGGGCCCCGACCTCCGTACATGGGAGGCCATAGACCTGACTGCTCCAGAACGTCTGGAAGAGGAAACAGAAAGAGAAAAGTGAATAAATAAATAATTGTTGGTTAACTCACATTATTCACCTTTTGAATAAATAAGCAGTAAAATAATCAGCAGAGAAATATTTTCATGGTTGCATCATAAAGAGAAACTCTCATTGAACTCTGAAAGTGCTCATTTGAATATGTGGAATTGGCAAGAGAGCTCAGCCACCTTAACTGCAGATGTAACAACTGTGAGCCGTGTGTCGGCCACAGACTGAATAAATGAATCCTTCTTTAACTCTTCCTATTTCTTATGATGGTGTTTTTCTGTGCAGGGAAACACACAGTTTCTTCAAAGCCCCACCCTAGGCACATACAGAATGAATTCAGATACACACAGATGCACATACACTCACACCCACACACACATCCCTCCTTGGACGCCTTGTCGCTGGGAACCTTTGTTCTGTGAGATTAGCCTGAGTGGGCTAATGTTTCCCAGGGGAAGGGTTCAGTGGATGCACTTCCCCTCTCTGCAGGAACTCCCACGAAGCGAGGCAAGGGAGGCGGGAGATAATTAAATTTCACAGCCTGTTTGCAAAGCAGCGTTGACACACACACACACACACACACACACACACACAACACACACACACACACACTTCTCTCTTTTTAGCAATGGCTGACATGTACAACACAACCCTTAACACTGAGCAATGTCTCATGTTGTTCCAGACACAAACACAACTAACTTCATATGTTCACACACAGACACACGCACACACACACACACACACACACACACGAACACACGCACACACACACACACACACACACACACACACACACACACACACACACACACACACACACACACACACACTTACACACACACTTACACAAAGTCCAGTCCAGTGCGCCACCACGAGAGAGATGAATGCCAGTTAAAATGGTTTGCATAATGCTGGGCACATGCAGAGGGGGCAATGGAATAGCTGCTCCCATTAACAAAGCTATAAAACATGGCCCCACTGACAGAGGGACTTAGTTGAGCATTATATTATGATTAGTCAATGATACTAAAACTCTGGGAGAGAAATGGCAGCGGTCTCTGATGGTACAAACGGAGAGAAGGAGGGAGGTGGGGGGTGGGGGAGGGGGCAGTAAGTACGGGTAGACAGCAGTGAATATAGACTCTGCTGGTTGTCTGCCTGTGTGTGTGTGTGTGCGTGCGTGTGTGTGTGTGCGTGCTCTTGTTGTAAAAGGTTGCTTAGCGTACCGAGATGATGGTGAGGCCCGGGCTCTGTGGGAAGAACCACCAGCGGGGAGTTAGGGTCTTGGGTGAGCGACCCCAAGACGGGCTGCAGAGGGCCGGGCAGACCTGGTGGGAAGCCGGGGCTCATTCCCACGTGGCTCAGACCTGGAACAAAGATAACACAGTCAAATGAGAGCAACATTTAAATACTTATTTTACTACTCCAAGAAGATAATTGTGTGCTGCGTACCGGGTGAAACCAGTGATACACCCATCAAACACGAGTAAGAATAATGTGGAGCTGTTGTGGAGGCTTGTGCATAAAAAAAAAAAAAACAAAAAAAAACAACCAGATTCAACCTTCATCTGGGTTTGACTCCACATTATTCCTTCTCCTCCAACATGTGAATACCTGAAGTTTGCTCTTTTCTACATGTTTGATTTATTTTGCTACGCTCCGTCGCTCATGGGTGTAAAGCAACTGCTATTCAGCATTCAGCCCAGAGTTTTTATATTTACTGTTATAAACACTTTCTAAAGAAAATGTTACCGAGACATAAATAAAAGATTTCTGTATTCAGTATTATTAACAATAGCACCATGGGCGAACAAAAGAAACACAGTAAAGAGTAAAAAAAGAATCATCAATATGAAATCCAAGGAAGCTCCCGCACGGATTGACGTGATCTCAACAAAACAGCAGAAACATTGATCTTCACTAAAACACATGAAATGCAGATGATTGACGACAGAGACCACGTCGTGTGGAGTCTACTCACTGTACGAGTGCCCCATCCAGAGGGAGGGACTTCCTGTCCTCTGCATCCAGTGGTGGTGAGCTGGGTGAGCGTGTGCAGCAGGGTCCGCCCCTAGCTGGTTTGCGCCTCCGGGGACCAAGAGGTGAGAGGTCAGGTCACCGTGGCAACTACTGGAAGGGTGGATCCTGGCGAACTCCACCCGATCCTTGTTTTCCCTGTTGTGGCGGTAGGCGGGGTGAACTTTGTCATTATCATGATTATCCCTCTTATTGTCATCATCATCACCATCACCATCATTATGATCATTATCTTCATCCTTGTCATCTTCATTACCACTACTACCATTATAATCATGGAGAAAATGAAATGTGACAGCAACAGGAACAGCCATCATCTTGTGCCTTCTCATTATATGTTTTCTTCCCTTAATATGACTACATAATAAGAGCCTGATACTTCAGAGACATTCATATTAGTCCCCGTAACATTAATGCACCACATCTCATCTCAGAGAAAGAGAGAGAGAGAGAGGGGAAGAGAGAGAGTGAAGGGGTACAGAAATACCACATCAAAGAGTGAGAGGAGTAAATGGAGTGAGGGGATGAAAGAAAAGAGAAGCAGAGCCTCAGACTGGGAGAGAGAGAGAATGAAGGAACTGCAGCTTATCAGATGAGAGCAAAAATGAATAGATGCTACCGTGTGCCGTGCACACGTGTGACTGTGAGTGTATGCTCGTATGTGTTGGTGTTTGTGAAATTCAAGTGCACCTGATGATTATTTCTCTGTCTCTGTCCAGGTGATGGAGGCTGATCTGCTCCTCGGTCATCCTCTTCCTCTCCTCTGCCTCCCGGCCAAGAGGATACACGGGGCGTGAAACCCCTGAATTGCAAGAACAACAGTGCTACTGGTTACTATCATTCGCCAATCAAAAAAATATCATTGGATGACAACATTTCAAACACCCCTACTTCTGAAACGACTTCTGTTTTTCTGTTCCTTTAAAGTGAAAGTCTGCCCAGATACAGGTTGTACACATAATATCACGTTTTGATGTTCATCGCACTTTTCTTGTGCTTGTACTTTTCTTGCTTATATACCTACTTCCCCTCAACGTGCCTCATACATTTCTATGACTAGAGGTGAAGTCCTTTGACAAGCACTGCCCTGCGTCTGCATCTCTGCCTCTGTACAAAGAATCTATTCCTGAACGACTCAACAGAAGCTGTCCGCAGTAAAATGTCATAAGGATCACGAAATGTAAGATACTGTACAACACCAATAGCTGTTCTCGGGTGTTAAACTGTGGATTTTTCCCCATAATGCACTTTATAGGACAGAAATACTATTAATTGACTTTCAGTGCAAGGAGGATAAAGGTCTGACCTTTCATGCTGGGCAGCACCCTGCCCTGTCTGCTGTGTCCAGGGGTGTTGTCTGGGGAACGGTGGGGTGGCCGGGCTACCGCAACGGCAATACCGACCGGAGGCTGTCGCACCTCCCCCTCTCCTGTGTCCCCCGCCTCCTTCCCGCCTCTGTCGCCCCTCTCTCCCTCGTTAGTGGATCCTCGGCGAGGAGGGAGCGACTGTTTCTGAGGGTCTTGCAGGGAGGTGTTGCTCTTAGCTCCTCCTCTGTCCCCCTTCTCTGATCTCTCTCCACCCTGCTTGAGACAGCCCAGACCCCCAAAGGGGCTCCGCTGTGGCAGCATCAGTGGCTGCTGGGAGCTGTAGTTCATGAGGTTCTTCATGGCACTGCCCTCACCCTCAGTGGTGTGCGATGAGGAGCGGGATAGAGGTGGAGGCTGTTGAGAATGGGGCTGGTTGTGGTCACTATTTGGAGCTCTGTTGCTGAGCCCTCTTACTTCATCATTACCAACCGATGTATGATGGGAACTTTTTCGCTGGTCCTCTTGGTGGCCCCCTCGAACCCCCCAGGAAGGTGCTGCCTGACCTCCATCTCTTCCCCTCTCTTCTGTACTAGCTCCATGGCTGCTGTGCTGCTGGTGCCTTATCCGTGCAACCTTTTGCCCCTCCCTCTGAGCCCCTGATCCCACCCTCCCATCAGGATGAGGACCCGAGTGGGAACAGTCCCTGAGGGGAGGAGTGCTGGTATCGCCGCCATTCTTGGATGTGCCGTGTGTCCCCTGGGCATCTAGTGGGAGTGAGGGCCGGTAAACATCGTCCACAACCTCAACATCTCTGAAGGATGAAGATCTTTCCAGGCTGCAGGACCGCAGCTCAGGCTGAGAGCTCATGTTGGAGCTGGGTTTGTGGAAGTTCTGCGTCTGGTGGCTCCAGTCAGGAGGTTTGTCAGCTTTGCCATATCCCAGCTGCTGCTGGTGTGGTTGCGATTTGTCCTTCTTCTGACAACTGCTAAGTCGGCCGAGATGATGAGAGGGACTTTCATACGATCCTTCTCCACTCTTATCATCTCCCTTTCTCCCACCTCCTCCTGCTCCACGACAGTCAGGGGCTGCCAGGTCTCCCAGTGGCCCGACTGAGGGCACATACGTTGGGCCAATGACTTTCGCCTCCCTGCCAGACCCTCCAGGGGCGGATGCGGGATCTTTGGAAGGCGTCAGTGTAAGAGGGGCTGGGGAACAGTAAAACTCTGGATGAGGATGGTGATGTGCATGGTGTATCCACCCTCCTGTGACTGTGGAGCCCATGTGCAAGGCATGAGGCGGAGGTGGCGGAGGGGGAGGGGGAGGCGGCATCGAGTAGGAGGCCACAGAGTGGGGGGTCGGAGGTGCCAGCATGGCCGTCGCCGCAGCCGTCCCTCGTCTCATACATTCAGAGGAGGAAGTTGAGGATTCACTGATCCTCATCTCCCCGTTTATGGGTCCATCCTTGGAGCACCGCCTGCCACCTCCAGATGGAGGTCTGGCCACCCCACCACCGCTGCAGCTGCTCAGTGCTCCCCCTTTTCCTCCAGAGCCAGTGTCTGGCCCCGAACCACTGGACAGTTTACAGGCGGTCATATGTTTTGTCCCCTGACTGCCCGAGTCACTGTCTCTGTACTCCTTGTGTCGCTCCAGAGAATGTCGATGGTCCTCCTCCCTGCCCTGGGGTGTGAGGTGAGGAAGGAGGGCGTGATGATGGTGGGGGTAAGCTTGGTGGTGGTAACTGGATGGAGTGGTGGCAGGATTCAGCTGATGAGGATGGTGATGGTGGAGCTGATGCTGTTTGTCTTTGCTCTCCTGGTGCCGCTCCTTGCTGCTCGATCGCTCCTTGTCCTTCGACAAAGATGAAACGCCTTTCTCAGCCGCATCCTTGGTGCTCTTCCCGCCTCCTCCCCCATTGTCCGTCTCCCGGCTGCAAGAGCCAAGTGGGTGGCCTGGGGCGGTCCTGGACAACGGGGGAAGGCTGTGATTGGTGGAGAGCAGAGGGGGCTGAGGAGGAAGGCCTCTCAGGTAGAAGTGATCTGGGAGGAGAAGAGACGACTTCAAATGAATCACTAAAGTTAAAGGCTTGTAGAGATCTAGAGAGATTTGAACGCTAGCTGCAGAGTGGCTGCTAAAAACACCTCTTTTCATAAAGTTTTATTAAAATTACTTCATTAAAATGTGCTTCTGCAGAGATATCTGCAGAAAAAGAAACGAAAAGCTGCCAGCTTGAAAAAGTTACCGGTTCTTACTCCTGTGGTGACTGCTGATTAAGCATTTTAAAGAAGCATATATAAAGCTATTTTTCTCTGTTACATCCACACACACACACACACACCTACCTTTTTGAGTTTCATAGAAGCGGTGCTGTCCGTAGAGACCGTTGCTATGGTGATCCAGGGGACTCATGGGGAGAAAAGGAGAGGCAAGACTTCCTGAATAGCTGGGGTACCCTGTCAGAGGGAGGGAGAGCGAAAAAAAGAATTGATGTTTCTCCGCAACGCTGACATTCAGCAGCCCTCTAAACAAACAGTTTATCTCTACAATCTATCATGAGATGGGGCCATTTTGGAAAACACAGAAAAAATATGGCCGGTTAGTGCTACTTTCACCATAAATGCACTTTTGCACAAACATGCCACAGGAGTTGACATTATTTACAGTGGACAAAGTGGTGACAAAAACCACAGCCGACAGCTACTGCCAAGTGTTTGCAGCATTTAACTGGATGGAATTTGCTCTTCTACAAAACACATTTTTCCCAAACCCAAGACAAATAGTATGCAGAATCACACACACACACACACAGTCCTCCCAGGAGGTCACTGGGAGGTAAACGGTCGTTCCACTCTGCTCCTCGTCTTCAAGGACGTTGAACTGCATCGTGGGATAGGGGAGGTCTTGGTGGTTATGTTGATGGGGGGCCGGAAGGGTGTAGGGATGGGTGAGGGTCAGTGTGGGTGTGTATGTGCGCAGGGATGTCATGGTGGTTGAGAGTGGGTAGTATTGAAAAAAAAAACCCTGCAAAATCACCACAGGCCCGTGCACACACACACACACACACACACACACAAGCTCAGTACACAAACACACATCACGGAGCCAAAAGGCTTGGATTGTGTGTGTGTGTGTGTGTGCGT
Source organism: Seriola aureovittata (assembly GCF_021018895.1). Classification (NCBI taxonomy): domain Eukaryota; kingdom Metazoa; phylum Chordata; class Actinopteri; order Carangiformes; family Carangidae; genus Seriola; species Seriola aureovittata. The sequence goes on from NC_079384.1 coordinate 6,222,250, forward strand.
GTGTGTGAGTGTGTGTGTGTGTGTGTGTGTGTGTGTGTGTGTGTGTGTGTGTGTGTGTGTTTGTGGAAGTGTGTGTGTTCTCCAGCAGCTGGTTTCATGCCCCACAGAGTGTCCTTGCCGGCCCGTTAATTGGCAGCCGTTAAAAGTTTAACGGTGGTGGCCAAAGTAAACAGCACTCCATAAAAACTCATCCTACGCATTCCACAGTCGCACTGCAAAACCACCAACACCCCCTCACTGCTCCCAGCATGTGTGTGTGTGTGTGTGTGTGGGACTCAGTGTGTCTGCGTGTTCATGCTGCAATGTCAATGCATAAACGCATGTGTGTGCGTCTGTGTATGAGTGTGTGTGATTACTCTGACTGGTTAACAACCAGTGAATCTAAATGGCGACAATTAGCCAAAAGGCTCTATCAGCCATCTAAAGCCAATCCCCTGGGTAATGATGAGTGATAAAACTCAGGAGGGAGGGAGGGAGGGAGCGAGGGAGGCGAGATGAGACGGATGAAGACGGGAACAAAGACAGCAGAGGGACACTGTGACAAAAAGGGAGGGAAGGAGGAAAGGGAAGAAGGGATAGAGGAGGTTAGAATATACAGCAGAGAGAGAGAAAAAGTAAAGGAGACACCAGAAGAACAGGGCTGTCAATATGAAAAGCCCCCAATCTGGTGCTGCTGTGAGGCGTATGAAGAGGGGAGAGGGGAGAGAGAGTGTGTGTGTGTGTGTGTGTGTGTGTGTGAGGGAGGGGGGTTGGGGTGGAAGATGAAGGAGGAAGTGAAAGGGAAGTGAAGAGCTTTGAGATGGCGGAGATGAGAGGACAGAGGAAAGGGAGGTAAGGAGAGGAGCGAGAGCACATGAGAGAGGAGACAAAAAACAAGGACAGGTGTGGAAGAGGCAGAGCGGGCGAGCGAGTGAGAGGAGAGGTGTGTGTGTGTGTGTGTGTGTGTGTGAGTGAGTGTGAGAGAGAGAGAGAGAGAGAAAAAGATATTTTTGTGTGTGAAAGAGAATATGTGCTGTTTTTCAAACAACTGTGCATTTCTTCGTGAATATGTCTCATCTTTTGACTATGTGTGTGTCTACAGTGTGTGTGTGTGTGTGTGTGTGTGTGTGTGTGTGCGCCTGTGTGGTGTGTATTAGCCAGGTTTCTTCTCTCTGTGCTGGCTACGCTCCACTCTCTGGACCGTGGCCAGCTGGCAGACCGCCTACCGGAGCTCCCTGGCTTTAATTCTTAAAAACAATCATTTGTAGTGTGTGTGGGCGCGTGTTTGTGCATGTGAGTGTGTGCGCGCGCACGCGTACGTGTGTGTTCAGACATCAAAGCTGAGCCACACAGACACAAAATCTGTCTGATAGGCACACACATTCTCCCTCCACACACACACGCACGCACACACACACACACGCACACACACACACATTCTTGCTCTCTTTTCACCACAGCTGCTCTCTCTTGTGTTCACGTTGAAGTCCTGCCTCTGACTCTTTCTATGAATCTGATTTAAGAGAGTCACCCCGGGCGACATTAGTGCTCATTTTCAGGGCTTAACTGTAGCTATTTATCGCTCGATGAGCTGCAAATGGGCAGTTGTACAAACAAAACTTTTGTCTCCTTTCAAGCTTTAAAGCTGCATCAGGAGAGATTTCGGCGTAGGAACGCAGCTCTCATGAGCTCGTCTTCGGGCTGCAGCGGAGAAGTATCCTGTCTGCATGAGTGAGAGGCAGCGTGTTTGACTTATTTGCCCAAATTAAACTCTGGCGTGTACGCTTCCTCACAAGCAGGATGTGACAAATTAAAACTTAGAGGACGGAAATGCAAACAGCAGCTTTCTCCAGCGAAAGATAGACTCGGCATTTTTTTGCCTCTCTTGCTCTTCTGGTACAAAGCAATTAAAGGTTTATACAAAAAGAAATTACCTCTAAAATCAGAAGGATTTTTTCGATTGCATCCAAAAACTTTGCACCAAACATTGAAGTCATGCTGTAAAATAAGTCAGAAGAGCCCCTTTTTTTGCAGCAGGCATTTCGAACATGTCATAGCAGGAAAAGCATAAATGATGTCTCAGTCCAAGTGTCCCTCTAAGTCATGCCTGTGAGTCAGCATGCACATCAGCAGGATGCTGGAGCTGGCTCACCTAAAAGGAATGCAATCGTTATTATTCTTATTGATTACGCCTGTGCTTTTCCTGACATGACATGTCAAAATGCAGCGGAGGAGGGAGGACTGTTATTGCAGTGGTCACACAGCTGGTTGTATGCAATGCACCGAAAGTTGACTGGTTTCCATTTAACTCCTCAGCAACAACGTTTGGGGACTTAAAATACTTTTTCCAAGGCGTTGTTGTCGACTCGCTCACATTTGGTGAAAAACTGGTGAAATGTGAAATTCGGACCGTTTTCAGTTAGTTGAGAAATACAGCCTGTGGCGGAAGCTGTCTTTCTGTTGAGGAGGTTATCTTTCTAGACCCATCTTACTGTCAAAAGAGAAATCCTCTCTCTCACACACACACACACACACACACACACACACACACACACACACACACACACACACAGACAGACACAGACAGACACAGACAGACACAGACAGAAACACATGCACATCAATACCTGAAAGGGACAGATAACTAAGTCAAGCCCAAGTCTTTGACCACAAACGGTTAACAGTCGAAAGAGGACATGATGCATGTGGATGCGCACATTTTTGTGAGCGTGTGTGTGTCTGATCAGGAAGGGGGCCGTTGGAGGTCGGTTAGCCCAGAAGGGGCCCTGAGGGTGGGGCTGCGGTCAGAGGGGGAGGGGACTGTGAAGCAGGAGAGGATGGTGGAAATGGGGGTAAGTTGTCAGTGTGTCTGTGTGAAGGGAGGTGCTTGTGAAACTTAAAACTCATCCCTAAAAGAGTAAGGGGGGGGGGGGGGGGGTGAGAGTTGACTGAGTGAAAGGAGGGAAGAAAATGCAGGAGCCTGAAGTGTACTGTCGAATTACTGCCAATTATGACGTTATTCTTAAACTGCATCAAGGCGTGTGTTTGTTTGTGTGTCTGTTTGTGTATTTATGGGTCGGGGCAAGAGGAAGAGGAAGGTTTTGGTCTTGCACCAGTTTTAAGAGCGTCATGGTGCTTGAGCTCACAACTAGAAAACAGCCACAAACACAAAGCCACATGCTCGCTGACATACACAGCCACCAGAGGATGTGTGTGTGTGTGTGTGTGTGTGTGTGTGTGTGTGTGTGTGTGTGTGTGTGTTTCTATAAGTAGCATCATCTGAGGCGTCACTACAGCGTGTGTTTGGTTTCAGCTCAGTGTTGGTTAAACCACTTAATGGCTCCATCTTGATCTAATCCCAAACCAAGACCCTGGATTAACCAGAGACCCAAGCACTCTGGGCTGCCTCCTCTTTCTATGTGTGTGTGTGTGTGTGTGTGTGTGTGTGTGTGTGTGTGTGTCTGTCTTACCTTCATGCGAATGGGGGAACCAAATAGGGGAAGCGCTCGAATGGGGTCCAGCCCTATAGGAGGGGGAGGAGGGGGAGGCAGCAGGTCCAGAGGGGTGAGGAGGGTGGGAAGGCGGGGACCCCAGACTGCTGGCCAGGAAGGATCCCATGAAGGAAGCACCTGTGCGACACAGAGAGAGGCTGGAGGTTAGAGATTAAATTTGACCACAGGTGAGCAGGAGGTGGGGATGAGTCTGCTGAGGTGCCAATGAGCAAGCAACACCACAGAAGAAGAAATGAGAAGCTCCAAAGTATAAACTGAGAAAAAGCAGATGTGCACCGAATCTGCCTGAGCGGTTAAAATAAAATAAATGTGCAAATGACAAGTGTTTCATGCTTTCTTCCCTTCTGTGCGTCTTTGCAAAGAAACTCCTCAGTGTTTCACGCTTATTTGATGGGGCTCCGTGCACACGTCTGCTTCGACGAGGTGTGCATGAGTCACTTGTTGCTTGCGAGCAACATGGCGAACGTGGCACCGGACACGGTAAAAATCATCTTTGAAATATAAAACATAGTGGTGAAACATATTTCCCCCTCAACATTACAACAAGAGACAAAATATTGTTTTAATGTCACTCAAAAAAAATAACATTTTCAGAACCCAGCAGGAGTTTGAGGCTTGAGTTTTTCTCCTGTTAGATGTTAGTAAAAAAAAAAAAAAAGAAAAAAGAAGTGAGACACGGCAGATCTGGCTGGTATTAATATTACTGAGTAGTGCTGTGAAAAATGAAATTTCGTGACCTGCCCTAGAGAAATGAATCCCTCCAAGCTACATTCACACTGCAGCTGGAAGTGTCCCAATTCTGATCATTTTTTCTCCTCACATGTGACATACATATCCGATTTTTTTCTCTTAAAACTTATGATCCAGAAAAAGCTTCAAGGAGACAGTTTTTTTTCCTCAATTCTGATCTGAATATATATATAAACTGAGGCCTGAGGCATGTGACTGACTGGTGTTTGAACACTCACATAACAATTTGTCACTGTTGATAATTGTCACTTAAGACAGTTGATTTATTTTGGTGCCTCAGTCAGCGTTAGCTTCAGATGCTAACAACGATGGCTGAAGGTTTTAGCTGTAATTCTTAAAGAGGAAAACTTAGAAGAGGTCACACAACTTGAAGTTGAGGTTTTTGCTAATTTCAGTTTGATTTCAGGACTGTTTTGGGTCTGAATTCCCGCTCAGATCTGTCTGCTCACCTCACAGGTCAAATGGTCCGGAATCAGATTTTCCTGGTTCTGATTTTACTGACAAAGATGTCGGCAAGCTGAACTCCAAACAGATGTTACATCCAGGTTTTCTACAGTTCACGACCAGCTTGATGGCAGTGAGACAGAACCATGGACAGGAAGCTAAGCAGCGAACATGACAGTTGAAATCTTCAGTTCAGCTGAAACTCGAAACTGACGCGTTTGAAACAACATGGCTCTTATCATTGATTCTTCTATTGATTACATCCTGCTGAAGATTCGACCAATCATTTTGAAAAATTCATTGGAGTAGAAACCTAGTTTCGCCTCGTAGACAGGAACGAGAGGAAGCTTTACTTGTTCAATTTCATCCTGTGACGGTTTCAGCGAACCGAGCGAAGAGGCTCAGTTCAGTTTGGCTCCGTTTGAATGTATCTCCACTTATCAGCATGCTCTCATTTAGTGGAACAACCCGAACAGTTGTAGGGGAAGGAGGAAACATATCCACAGGGAATCAGGTAATTAGTCACTGGATGGAGAGAGAGAGAGAGAGAGAGAGACACAGAGAGAGAGAGAGAGAGAGAGAGAGAGAGAGAGAGAGAGAGAGAGAGAGAGAGAGAGAGAGAGAGAGAGAGAGAGAGAGAGGGGTGGTGGGTTGGGTCGTTACCCATAAATGCTGCCTCGCATCAGAGACAATTACCACAACCACAACAGTCCGCATCTGAGTCACACACACACACACACGCGCACACGCACACAAACACACACGCACACACACACACAGAGTACCCTCACCTCAACCATGACCTGACGCCCTAACAACCACAACCACAAGAGCCTCCAACTGTCTGCCTGTCTCTCTCTCTCGCAGACACAGACACAGACAGACACACAGACACAGACAGACACACACACACACACACACACACACACACACACACTAGAGAGAGGGCATGGGATAAACCAAGAGAGAGATGGAGCAGCGGTGTGTATTCAGAGACACGTTAGAAATCACACGTGTGTCTATTGATACAATTGGATCTGAAGCATTTACACACACACACACACACACACACACACACACACACACACAAACACACACAAACACACACACAGATAAGGACAAACCACACATTGTACCAAGACAATTGTAGAAATCCCTCCATCTTTTGCACTTGATATTTTCACTTTCTGAAAAAAGACTTGTCCAAAACCTGCCTAGACACTTATTTACTCTCTCTCTCTCTCTCTCTCTCTCTCTCTCTCTCTCTCTCACCCTCTCTCAGACAGGATATTTTCACAGTGTTTTTTTCATTTTCTTTTTCTTTTTTCTCCAAATCCCCTCTTGTACAACTGTAGATCAGTGGCCTTTCAGCCAGTCATAATAAAACACAGCTCGTATAAGACTCAGGCTGGTTTCACAAGGCCCCCTGGCAGTGCAGGCTCACACACACACACACACACACACAGGTACACACACACAGGTACACACAGGTCAAATAGAGACTGATACACACACACACACACTGTACCTCATCTACTAGAGCAGACAATAGAAAAGAAAGCGGTTTTCAGCTGAGCAGCCATGCATTTCTGAAATCACAGGCAGAATCCTGAAGTGTCTCCGACAGCCGCGAAAGTTAACTTCTATTAAAAAAAGCATTTTAAAAAATACACACACTGATTTCTAAAATAATATTGATTGGTAAGTTAAGTGGTGTAAATACTTTGCACTCCTTTAATCTCTCATCCTCTCAGATCTCCACCCATCCCCCCCTTTTCCCATCTTTTTCCATTTACTCATCTCTTTCCTTTTTCTCCTCTTCTTTCCCCCCATTCCCTCTCTTTCCTGTCACCTCCCTCCCTCCCTCCCTCCCTGTCTGTTTTGTGTTGGCGAGTTGAGGAGAAAATCATATTTGCCCGCTCCCTCTGGCCTGCTGATATGGAAAATCATCTCGGAGGCCAGCCACTAACGTAAACCTTATTTCTGTCCCTGTTTTTTTTTTTTCCTCCTCCCCTTTTTCTCTTCCTGCCCTCTGCTCCCACCTTTGTTTTATCCTGATCTGCACATTCCCTGCACATCTGTCACCGCTGCATCCTCTCGTAGTTTCCCGTACAGCTCTGAGCAGAGACACACCGGGCGATGACTGCGAGCTCGTCAAATTAGCCACAACTGATGAGGAATATCAGACAAAGAGGGAGCGAGACAAAACAGAGGCATGGCAAACATTACACAAACTCTACGCCTCAGCGAGTTTGATTGATCAACCACAGATATTTATCTACATCAAAAAAATCCGGCTCTGACCAAAGTCACATCATCGTTATACACAGCACATTACTATATCTGCATATGTTATTTACTATAAATACAAGCTGCTGACTGAGAACGCAGCTCCATTCAGTCTCTGTAGTGGTAATTAAAGTAGGAAATGTGTTCGTATGCCTCCCATTTTTCCCAGTTGGCATCATGAATTGGAAAAGTGTGTCAACACACAGGCAGAGAATCCTCCGATGTTGACTATCCAAGGTAATAAAAATCAGAATTATGAGTTTCTATTCATACTAATGCAGTCGGATGCACTTACAGAGAGCAAAATCTGCTTTAGTTTATTTATGATTGACTGTAATGTGATTTGCTAAGGGGAAAATCCACTCAAAAATAGTTGTTGTAACACGGTTGTATATAGAAAAAAAAAGTATTGGATGTGTTCCTTGCTTTTCTGGGCAGGTTTTGCTGCTTGGCATATTTTTGGTATTCTCATGTATAACGGGGGCCAAACATAAATTTTGAGATGTTATATTTCCAGTGCAGCCACAATGGAGTTTGATAACAGCAAAACTGAAGCTTCAACAGTATAAGCATCAGGATTTGATGTCAGCACTTCAGACTTTAACAACCAGAGTTTCAGAGGCGCCATTTTACACTGATGGTTAACAGTCATACAGGGAGAAATCTATCTACAGAATAAATAAATAAAAATACTAAATACTTCACAGAAAGTAGCTTTGTAAAATTGAAAATGGTCACACTCTTGCTGCTGCGAGAGGTTGATATAAATAACACCTGTGTTGGTGTGGGACTATTTTAGGGTGGAATTTTTAAATTTAACTCCAGTGGATAAAAGTTGGCTCAAATTGTGCAAATAATGCCACATTTTTTCCATGAGTGCACTCACGTTTTTCACACCTTGCTGACACGCTATGACAGTTTTAATAAGGATGGACGAATGAGATCTGCTCAAACGTCACGTTTAGAAACAGTTAACAGGTAAATGCTTTCAATGCAAAATGCAAAGACAGTGTCAAATAATGAAAAGCAGCTTAAAATGCCATGGTTATGCCCTCATCTTTACATTATAACAGAGCTGGTCTTGCATTTGTTAATTTATATAGAGTATATGCAGTATGGAGCCGGGGGTGGTGGCGGTGGTGGTGGGAGGGTCAGTATGAAAAACATGACCCTGAACCCTCTTTTGTGTGTTTGTCTCAGCAGCTGCTGAGGAGGAAATCTACAGTGAAACAAAACAGCGAAACCACAGATAACAGGACAGACCATCCCAAGGTTTCTCACTATTCTAACGAGAGAAAGAGAGGAGGAGGAGGAGGAGGAAGAGGAGGGAGAGGAGGAAGAAGAAGCAACACACCAATGGAGGGTAGATAGAGGTGATACAACCAATGTCACAAGGAGAAACACAGATAAAGAAACAAAGTGGTATTCTTCGCTCCAGCTCTCTGAATGCACTGATGCTGATCAATACACACACACAATCACAAACAAACTCTCTCTCTCACACACACACACACACACACACACCTGGAAGGATGACAAGTTAAATCGATCTCTGTCCGATTGAAGATCAATATCCTCTCGTGTTCTATTGTCACATTTGCCAATTAACAGAAGCCTCTGTCCACACACTGATATACTGAACTCTCTCTCTGTCTCTCACACACATACACACATGCACTTTTACTCTGCCATTTGTAGTGACTACTGAGAAAGCTTGAGAGCCTGACAGTACAGTCTCACTGTGTGTGTGTGTTGTGTGTGTGTGTGTGTGTGTGTGTGTGTGTCAGAGGTTCTGACTCTCGTTAGCTTGGCTGTTACGCTTATTGCCGTACACTTGGCAACCTCTCGTCAGTCCGACCCTTTCATAAGCCTCCAACCACCAAGGGCCCTGGCACCGAGCCTTCAATCTGTGTGTGCATGTGTCTGTGTGTGTGTGTGTGTGTCTCTCTGTCTGTCTGTGTGTGTGTGTGTGTGTGTGTGTGTGTGTGTGTGTGTGTGAGTGTGTACGTCTGTGTTTTGTGTGTGTATTTAGGGGGCAGGAGTCAAGCCAGACCTTTCTGATCTGTTTTGACACCACGGAATTGCACAAGTGACAGGGCTACTCAAACAAGGCGGTCGTGGAAGGCGCTTATACACACACACACACACACACACACACACACACACACACACACACATACACACACACAAAGGTCCATAAAAGCATTATGGCACTGGGGACACAAACACATTCAATGTGTGACTAAGCGCCCGAGCGGTGCTTACAAAGACTACGTTCAGGGGAGAAAAGGAGTTCTTTTGCTCGACTAGATCCAGATAGCATTTTCCTTCTGCTCTATCTTATTATTCATCAACGATTCCTCTTGACTCATTCATGTTAGAAAGAGCAGGGTGTGCAAGCAAAGCATGGCATGTCGCCTGGGACGAGCAGCTGCACTGAATCACATTACGGCGGGAAGAGGAGAGGAGAGGACAGAGAAAGGGAAAGAGAAAGAGAGAGAGAGAGAGAGAGAGAGAGAGAGAGAGAGAGAGAGAGAGAAAGAGTGGAGGGGGAACTGAGATAAAAGAGCTACAAATGAGAGATTTCCCTGTGAGGCGCATAAATCAGCAGACTATGAACAGCACAGCTCAAAGCCTGACTCCCAGGCTGCGGACCAGAGCCTCGCCATCCACACACACACACACACACACACACACACAACCACGCAGACACACGCTCTCTCTCTCTCTCTCTCTCATACCATCTCCCTGCATGCACGAGACTACTGTAGTAACATCCCGATCTCACATCGCACCTACATGTGTGCGTTTACACCATCAAAAAGCCACTGAGGACGCTAAAAGACACGCCGTCTGCTGGCTGCAGCTCCAAGAAAAACTACAGGAAATAAAAAAGCAGCAGGAAAGCAGGAGGAATTAAAATGAAAACGTGCAACATTGCACCTTGAGTCAACCCAGCTCGAAAAAGCCCCCCCCCAAAAAAAGAACTCCAGTGATGTTCAGAGTTTTCCGTCGGCGAACGTGGCCCACAAACTGCGCCAGTAAACTGTGAGTGAGGAGGAAAATGTTCCTGCTTTTGACCACAGACTTTTTGGATGCCACACACCCACCCACCCACCCACGGCAGGAGGAAGGACCATATATGGTCGTGGTGAGCAGGAACTAATAACATATGAGAGTTTCTTAGGAAGCAGGAAGGAGGGAAGGGGGGGGGGGGTTGTCAGAGTAAGCTTTTCCATGTTTTACCAAAGAAAACAGAGGAATTTGGGGAATAGGGGTCATACGAGACTGGTTCTGCTGCCTCGGTCAGAATGAAACACAAATGGTACATGTGGGCACACACACACACACACACACACACACACACACACACTAATTAAAAGCATAAGGTTGCTGATATTTCAGGAAAGCCTGCGGTGAGAGCCAATAATGCAATTCCGTCTAACTTGTGTGCATGGGGATGTGTGTGTGTGTGTGTGTGTGTGTGTGTGTGTGTGTGTGTGTGTGCGTGCAACCCCCACCCCCACCATCACCCCCACAGTAGCTTTACAGCTCTGGTAAACAGTGAGGAAGCCTGTTCTGGGAGTTTTGGTCGTCTGACATGCCTGTGCCACGCCCCTGCGGTCCACTCAGTCTGCAGCCATGGCAAACACACAGACACACACACAGACACACACACACACAGACACACACACACACACACACACACACACACACACACACACACACACACTCACACACATCTTTACTAGGATGAAGACACGCATTGCCAGTAATGATTTGAAGCTGCATGTGCCTGCTGCTGGATGAAATACACCTGGGGGTCAAGACACCAGGAGGAGCACAGAGTGAGTCTAACAGAAAACAGTGGAGACGGAGGATGAACAGGTACACATGTGTTTCTTCAGGAGTCATGTGACCTAAAACAACACGGCTTCACCACGCATCGGTTACATACTACAATCTAAGGTACATTAGCACACACTCACTATGAAACACGTTCTTTAGTGCTGAATTATGTGACTCTGTTACTTATTCCTGATTACGATTACAGTTCAAAACCATGACATTAATAGTACTAGAAGAGTATGTGATGCAACGACTCAATATTTGGCCCAGATACTCAGTTTTATTTTATCAATGGATCACTGGCTCCCAGTGACAGAATCAAGCCCTTCTTAGCTCCATGGAGCGTTTTAGCTTCTTCCAGCTCATTGTTTTAGTTTTCTAGTCCACGACTTCACTGTTTAGCCTTGGTCTCACTGCTCTCAGAAGCAGCTGTTTGCCAGCAAAAATGCTGTAAAAACACACTGAACACAACCTGCCCCCGCACCAAAAAGCAGACAGGTAAAGTTAGCAACTAGTTGGTGAGCATAGTGGGGCATTTAGCAGCGAAAGAGCACATTATTTCGTTCAGGATATGGTGGAGACCAAAAACAGAGCGAAGCGAAAACGAAACAAAGCTAAGTGTTAGCGAGCTACATATCTGCAGGAGTTCACTATATCAACTAAAAAGTTGTTTCATACAAAGAAATATAAGATAAGCCTTGCAGTAATTAAAGTTTTTGGATGAGTCTTATCTTTATTTTTATTTTTGGACTAAAAAACCAAAGCATTTCACGCTATTTTTTCCAAGGGGGCTTGAGATTGTGGCCACATATTTGTAGCAGCGGTGCAGCACAATTCCTGCTTCAGCTAAAGTTAGCTCCAGCTCCAGTGGAAACAAAGACACCTACGCAGCACAAGCGAAGCAGCAGGGCGGCTGCAGCGAAGACGACAACGTCTTTAAACCAGGAGACCCAGATTCAACCATATCAAAGTACAAAGTACCACCTCGCTGAAGTGTCCTTGAGCAAGACACTGACTCCCTACCAGTTCTGCCAGTGCTGTAAGTGACCCCGCAGTCTGACCTGCAGGCAGCCGACAAAAGGTGAATTTCGCTGCTGGGATCAAGTATCACATTATTATTACGGTATGCTATTTACAAGCCATGTACAGTGCTTCCTTCAATCCCACGCCACGGAGAGTCATACCATAGTATCACTGGAGCAGGAAGTGTGTGTGCGACTATGTATAACTGTGTGTGCATGTGTGCCTGTGTGTGTGTGTTCAACCACGCCGCACCATATCACCCTCCATCATCGTGAGTTGAGGGGTTGTGGTTCCTAGAGAAGCACTTTACTTAAATTAGACCCTCAACAGCTCGACATGCAGGTGTCAGCGTGTGTATGTGTGTGTGTGTGTGTCTGCATGAGTACTGTATGTGCGTGTGGGTGCCAGACAGTCAGTGTGCGCCAGTGTGTGTGAGGGGGAAGAGACTGAACAAGAGAGAAGAGCGGGATCAGCAGACAAGCGAACACGAGAGAGAGGCAACGTGGGAGCGAGAGGAGGAAGAGGGAGGGAAGGAGAAGACGACGGAGGGAGGCAGAGAGAGAGGGATGGGGTACGCGAGCGAGCGAGCGAGTGAGTGAGTGAGGAAGAACTGGAGCTGGTGAAGCGAGAGAGAGAGAAAGCAGGTGAGAATAACCTAGTCTGACCTTATTTCAGCATGGCTTTTCCATTCTTTATATTCCCTCATTGCTGTAATATTTACACAGGAATAAAAGATTATTGGAGAGATCCACAGAGAGGAAATAAAGAGGAGGGAATGGGGGAGAAAAGAAAAATAAACAAAGGAAAGGATGGAGAGAAAGAGGCTGATGGAGTGGAGGGAAACAGATTGTAATAAATCTCAAATTAAAGCCACAACTAATAATTGTTTTCATTATTGATTAGTCTGCAAATTAGTTTTTCCATTAATCATTTAGTCTATGAAACGTAGAAAAAAAAATATTGTGAAAAGGCCCATCAGAATTTCTCAGAGCCCTTCAAACATCTGGCTTATTCCAGTTAATAATCCACAACTCAAAGATATTAAACTGACAATGATATGAACCAGAGAAAGAACAGGAAACATTTGAGTGGCTGGAACATGCAAACGTTGCCTAAAATGACTGAAATGAAAGATTAATGATCAAAACAGAAACAATTTATTTTCTGCCTGGTTATTTCAGCTTCACCTTCAAAATAAAAGACAAGATCAAATTAGAACGAAAAAAATCCCAATTTTTACACAACCAAAAACAAAAGTTCCTGATCTTTTAGACAAGGACAAGGTTATGTGGCCGTAAAACACACCTTTACAACAGCCAAGCAAGAAAGCTGAGAGAAACCGTGATGATGCCTGTCCACTGACGCATGTACTAGAAGCCAATAATTCAATATAGAGCAGAAAAGATAAATTGATTAATTGAGAAGAGGATGACAGAGAATGAATCAACAGCTATTTTCTTTACTGTGATGAATCCCTCAGGTTCTGTTGTACATGAAAATGCCAAACGTTTCCTATAGTTGCAGATTCTTTAAACTTTTTTTTTTTACTTTTACTGATCAAAAACCAAATATCGTTGGGTTTTGTGTCACTGGACTGACATGTTATTAAGACATAACCAGGACTTGTGAATTGTGATTGGCATTTTTTTTTTTTTTTTTTTACCACAAACTGAATCAATTCATCAAGAAAGTAAGTGGCAGATTAGTGGAAACCAAAAATAACCATTGCAGCCTTAACTCAATATTATTGATTTTCCATGGAATCATGATGAGACTTGATTATGATCATTCTACACAATTTTGTTTTCCAAATTCAAATTTAAAACTAACAAAATCAACTACTCCGTGGTAAGCAAAAAAAAAGAAGAGTGAATTTTTGGGGTTTTGCTAGTTATATGTGGCATTTTGCATAAAATTGTCATATAAATAATTATATCAATATCAGCAAATATCCTTATATTATCTTAGTGATCCCCGGCTACCAGGAGAAGTCAGACTGTGCTCTCACTGTGAGCCGTTGAGACAGAGCTTCACTTCCTCACTGAATACACCAATTACACAAACACAAGGGAACGTTTTGACACAAAACTAACAATCATACTGCACATCCAGAGATCTCCTATGAGAAAACCTCCTGACATTTAGGGACAGATCGGCTCTCTGGGCTGAGAAATATGTATCTGCATACCCAGCCTGGGATCGCTGAGCGGCCTGCGAATAACACAGCAACTTCTGAGGTCATTCCATGTTATCACTATGCATTTTTTTGCTGTGCTGTCATTTGACACCACATAAATTCCCTTTGGGCTAACCCCCGAACCCCTAACCTTAACTAAAACAGTGTTAAATGATGCACAAAACGCTTAAAATACACAGACATGGCACAGAAAATATCCTTAAAAGTGATGCTTACACCACAACTGAAGAAAAATCAGACCACTCTTTTGTTCTGCCGTTTTCTGTTATTTGTCTAGTTTGTAATTATTTATCTATTTATTATCATGACAACATGTTATATTCAGTAATGTGTAATTTAGCTTTGGTAATAACATTAATATCCATGCCACTAAAGCTTATTTGATTTTTTAAAAAAAAGAAAGAAAGAAGCTGAAACAAATGGAAGAGCTGATAAAACACAGACAAGACCAACACTAAGAGGTTCTGATGAAGTAAGATATACGAACACACACACACACACAGCGGTGAACACACACGTGCACAAGCAGAGATAAGTGCACACTCACACACAAAAGACGTTCCTATATTATGCATGCACACATGCTTCCAAACATTACAAAAACACACATCAAAACGACCCGGAAAAGACAGTAGGCGGTTATTAAAGAGACAAGAGAGAAAAATAGAGAGAAGGAGAAGAGACACTTTACCAGCAATCAAAGACAGAGAGGAGAAGAGACAGAGAGAGAGAGAGAGAGAGAGAGAGAGAGAGGGAAGTAGAGGTAGAGAGAGAGAGACATGCAAAAAAAGAGAGTTTGCTTCTAATCAGCCTGGATCCAAAATTTAGACAGGCACACACAGAGGCACAAGCAGTCCCAGTAGGATTAGGACCTCGGCACCGTGTGTGTGTGTGTGTGTGTGTGTGTGTGTGTGTGTGTACGTCCCACGAGACTGATTAGCCATGAATGACTGATGACGGATCTTTGTTGTTTTTTCTTTTCTTTTCTTTTTTTTTCCTGCTCTCTCTCGCGCCCGCGCGCTCTTCTCGTGTTTTCTTTCTCACTACTCTCAGCTCGGGCAAAAAGCATGGGAGGGGATTCTCACACACACACACACACACACACACACACACACACACGCGCGCACACACACACACACACACACACACAGATACATACAAAGCTGCACACAGCTCCATGTATATTCAACGAAGGTTCCTGAATATACTTAATGCTTTCATGTGTGTCACTGTGTAACGATCCATGCTGTTCCACACAGCTGCTTCTCTCTTTTTCTTACTCTCTTCCTCCCTCACACACGCACACACACACACACACACACACACACACACACGCACGCACACACAGAGATATGAACCTATTTCCTATTTAAGAGCACATTAGCTGTCTTTCAGACCAAATATTCAATCTGTTAAATCTGTGGGCCAGCAGCAGTGCGCCTCAGAAAAACTTTCAGGAGGCAGTGCGGCCACTCTTTAACCTCACCTCCAGATGAACCTACGGCCCCCTCCATCCATCTGAGCCCCTGACAGCAAAACAAACTGGACATAGACCCGCCTGAATGGAGGCCATTACAATATGAATGAGCCAAACAGAGCTGAAATGAATCGAATAGAGAAACCAAAACACAACAGACGAGAAAAGGGACCCGGCTGAGTCGAACAAGTCAGCTCGAGTGACGATGAGTCAGGCGTAAATGTGACCCTGAGACGGGTAAGAGACCGTCTCAGGTGTCGGTTGCCGCCGTGATAAGGGTTGCCGTGGTTGCGCCGCCTCGCTTTACGGTGTGCACTTTCAGGGGGGGTTGGGGGGGGGGGGGGGGGCAGAAGACCTGTGGATGTGGCGAGACTGTGACATCATGTCTGTCCCCCCGCTAAGTGATGTCACCTCTCTGTCACGTCGCGTAAACAGGGGATTGCCTTGACCCCTCTGAAGAAGTGGAAAGCCATAAAATAGCGGGGAATTATAGTGTCTGCAAACACACACACACACATTTGTGCACACACACTATTTCTTTTCACATATCTCGTGAGTTTTTCACACATTCATATCGTGAATTCCAGCCACAGCAGCCACATATTCACATAAAACACCTTATAGAGCATTTTAAATGAACACACACACACACACACACGCACACACACACGCCCAGCTCCCCCTCCTCCTGTATAGAGTAAGAAGCTGTTTTAGCCTTGTGTTTTGCGGGCTGTTTAAAATGTCATTTTTCTCTCCTTTCTCAGACTTCAAAGGCGCCGCGCTGAGCTCTCACTCCCTCTTGCCAAATCCTCCAATCGTTTCTGATTTAGTGAGTTGGCCATGGGCCGAGTAGCACCGGGACGGGCCCGTTAACAACCGGCCGAGTGGTGGGGAGAGGGGGGGGGGGGGGGGGGGGCAAGAAAGAGAGGGGGCTATGGGGGAGAAACAAATGAGGCAATGTGGAAAAGGAGAGGAAGCAGGCTGAAATTGAGACAGAAATAGGAGGAGTGCTGAGAGAAGCTGGTCTGCTAACAATGCGAGGAGGCGATGGGTGTGTGGGGAGTTCGGCAGAGATGGGAGCTGGATATAAGAGGTGGGGGGGATCGATTGAAAGGAGAGGAGAGAGAGTGAAGGGAGGAGAGAGAAGAGTGGGGAGGAACAGGGCTGTGAGGACGAGGAGGAAGGAGGGCTGGAGGACCACTCGAAAAGCCGAGAGGAGTGAAGGGGAAGTGAAAGAGGAAAGCAGAAGGAGAGGAGGACAAGGAGGAGGGGAAGGCGAGCATGTGGTTAAAGAGGAGCGAGGAGGACGGGTGGAGGGGAGGTCTTGCCAGTGAGGGCCAGAAGAAGAAGAAGAAGAAGAAAAACGGGGAACAGGAGAGGGAGAAGAGAGAGAGAAAAAAGAGAGCACATGGACACAGGAAGTCTGGCGCTTGCCATTCACATGCCAAGTCATCAGATGGTGGTGTGTGTTCACACCCCGGAGATGTCGCAACCAAACGCACTCCACTCCCTTCAAATCACTGCTACCGACAATAAGCAGCTGTTCACATGTTGGATGAGAGTTGGAGATGAGACAAAAGTCTTTCTGTCGCTGCAGCAAATGTGCTTCAGAACAAATGCAGTCTTCACTCAAAGCTCCGACATCAAAAAGACTTTCACTTAATATATTCAAATGTTTTATCTTTCCACTGATGTGACCTTTTAGACAGCTGAAGTCTGGGTCACAGTTACTCGGAGGTCAATTTGATTAGATACAGTGAAACATTCAGGAATACATTTAAATGATGTGCCATAGTTTGCTTGAAATATCAAAGCATACACAAGAGTCTAATTTGTAATGGAAATGCCTTTAATGACTTTGCTGGTTTTACTTAATGACTTAATGCCTTTAATGCGTCAACAAATTTCAAACAGTCAGATTCATTTAACTCATTTCTTTGGCCTTGCTGAATATTTTATTTGAAGTTTAGATAAGTGCTAAGTGCTAATGCGGGTGTGCTGATAATGTATGCCTGTGGATGAAATCCCCTAACCCTAACACAGACTGAAAATCACTGGTTAAGTGGATTAACTCCATCTAGATTCAATGGGGTGTTTTGACCTGGTGGTAGCTTGTTATTTAAATCACTGTTGGATTATTTACCAAAACTAAAATATGGTTATTTTGACGCAGTATTAAACACGATAAGATCAAGTTTTACCTTAAATATATTTAGTATAGTTGTGCAAAATGATGTGGATGTAATGTTAAAATTACATATTATTAACAATCAGTGACAAATAGTGCTGAGCTCTTATAGATTATAACAGTTTGTTAAAAAAAACTACTATATTTTAGTTTGTTTAAATAACCCAAAAGTAAAAGAAAAGATAATAATGACGGGTTACAACAGCCCATTGTCTTGGGTGGTTTTCACACGCTTTGGGTAAAATTGGCGCTACATTGGTAAAAACTGGGTTAACTGAATTGACAGTTTACTCTCTGCCCCTTTATCACTGCGTCCAATCACAGCTCGGCTGGCTGCAGCCTCCACCACCTGTCTCCTCCACACAGGGGGTCGTCTTGCGCGCTGCACGCGGGATGTGCTCCTTGTACCCTGGGTACCATTGGTGAGGTGAGGGGGGCCGGGTCTGTCAGAGGCTCACCCACTGCTGACTCATCTCACACACACACACACACACACACACACACACACACACACACACACACACGCACATACACACACAGAGGCAAGCGTCTCCTCTCTCTCACTTTCACTCAGTCTCACTCTTGAGAGGCAGCGGAGACGCCAGGCTGAGGAGTCGGGGAAGACGGCCAGTGGGTGCTGTCAGGCGGTGGTAATCTGACTGGATTACCAACCAGGTGGAAACATTCAGCCTCTCTACTCCCTCTACTCCTCCTTCTCCTCCTCCCTCTCTTCCTCTGCTCTATCCATCTATCATTTACATACTCTTTATTTTTCATTTTTCTTCCTTTCTTTTAGGGCTTTTCCTCTCTTGCATTTGAACATAATCAGCATCCTGCACACACACACAAATACATATACGTACTAACTGCAGACTTCTGTATCTCCAACACTACGCACACAACTTCCAAACACACGTACACACGCACAAACCCATCATCCTTTCTTTCCACGTCATGCCAGTTTGTGTGTGCATGTAGAAGGGCGAAGGGGTGTGTCTCATCAGTGCCACTTTGACGCTCAAAGCCAAAGCCGAGAAACTTCCAAGAGAGGAGAGACATTGCTGACAGCCACATGATGAATGGACAGGGCGGCTACATGTAGCACACACACACACACACACACACACACACACACACACACTCACTCACATCTACTCACATTTATAGCAGAGAAACGCAGAAATTCACTGCAGGATCTTGTGCTTCACTAACAAGACTGAACACAGGGAGAAGAGTGAAAGAGGAAGAGGAAATGATGGGGATGATGAAGGACAGAGAGGAGAAGAAGAAAAAGGTCAGGAGATGAGGCCAGAGAGGAAGGATTGAGAGAAAAGACGGAGAGAAGTTGCAGGGAGGTTATCAAGTCTAACCCAAACATCATGATTATGGCTTATTACTTTTTCAAAGCACAAAACACAAGCGGCTTATGGTAGAAACCCTGTCGCTGTGTGTGTGTGTGTGTGTGTGTGTGTGTGTGTGTGTGTGTGTGTGTGTGCAGCTGTGAATGTGTACACACATGTAACATGAATGTACGCTCTTTCTGCCTGTATTACTGGGTCACACACACACACATTCTCTCTCACACACAAACACACACACACACACACACACACACACATACAGTCATGTAAACAAAAACCGTCTGCTGTCTGGGAAGTAACACACCTGTTCAATGACAAGCTCTGCCACGCCCTCCATAATACTGCACACCTGTGCTACTGCGGGGTAAACCCAACCTTAATCACACACACACACACACACACACACTTGCACAACTACTGCCCAGGGGCTAACATCACAGAAAAGGGAAGAAAGAAAGAGAGAGAGAGAGAGAGAGAGAGAGAGAGTAGAATGAAAGCAAAGCAATGGAACAGGGAGGGGAGAGAGAGCAAGACAGACAGAGAGAGACAAAGGCTTTCCCACTGCTCCTATCAGTAATCTAAACGTCTGTGTAATATCATTGTGGGGTTTTATCAAATGGGGGCTGAGTCTTATGGCGTTGGTATGCGGCTGTCATTCCATCACCTTGTCAAGCGCGACCATATTCAAGCAGACACCATGCTGATCTAAATAAGAGGCTTCAGCAAATTGATGGATTGCAGGTTTTCCGGGATATGAAGAAACATGGGGGGAATGAGTTTTTTTTTTTTTTTTTTACTTTGAATTTCTGTAAGTGATACACCCAGTTTGGGCTTGTGAGAAGGTAAAAAAAAAAAAAAAAAAAATGTGTATGTGTGTATGTGTGTCTCTCTTTCCAAAGATCTGAAACAAACCCCCCTCATTGTAACCCCCCCCCTCCTGCCCTGGTATGGCCAACCCCACATCATATCTACCCCCTGTGCCGAGGCCTAGGGCCAGGAATACAGCTTTCTGAATCTCTAAGGGGGGCAAGCACAAAGGTAACCCCCCATCCTAACCTTCCCAGCAAACACACACACACACACACACACGTACCCCAACCCCCATCCCAAAACAACAATCCTCTATGCCCATCATGTCAGTCAAAACCCCATCAGGGACATGCATGGAGAGTCTGGATATCTGGAATCTCAATACAGTGTCATGCACCTTGAGTCCCAGTGAGAGGCCCTCTTGAATACATTTCAATAGCATTATCACCATGCATTACTATGCTTTTTTTTCCTTTCAACATTACAGAATCATTTTAAATTGGGACCATAATACATGTCAGCGAGGAGCAATATCAGTCAGAGTGGAGAATAATCTGTTTAAATGGTTCTGCAGGGTGGACGTGTGTTTGTTGAAGGTTTTAAAATGACATGGTCTTATTTTTTTGGTAAAATCATTTATGTCAAATTGAAAGGAGACATGCAGCTAAATGTCTCATGAAATATCTCAAATATTTTATCAATATAAAATAAATTACACTGTATGAATAAGTGTATAATATATTTAGATAAAGTATAATGTCGAACTATAATTATGTAAATTATTAAATATGAATCACACCATAATGCACACATGTACTGCAGAATAATACATAGTATAATACATTTAGTACTTATTACATTCACAATAACATTTTTATTGGACACACAGATGATTAAATATGTTACATTTCAGAATATATTTCCACAATTCCTAAATTATTAAAATTAATAAATAGAATTACTGTACTATTAGGATAGTCCTACATATATTGTTACATAATGATGGGAAATGTATATACAGACATAGATACATGTTCCACTTAGGGTAAAAATGGGCTTTGTAACTATAAATGTAAATGCTCTAAAGTGAAAACAGTCATGAAGGCTGTGTGAACATTCCTGAAGTTGCTAAAAATATTATTGTTTTTCTAAATCAGGTTCCCGGTATTTATAGAAATCTTACACCCGAACCAGAACCTGAAGCTCGGCAAAGGTCAGAAACAAAGTGCATCGAGCTCAATGCGTTGACTTGAAATGTGGAAATTAAGTATTTCTGTTCAGTTTTTTAACAGGTAAAATTGCGGACTGGACGTCTGCGTCGCTTTTACCGTTGTGTAAAACTAATGAATATGCAAATAAGTGGAGACAGAGGATATGTGGATCCCACACACAACAGAGGGTCTCGTTCATAGGCCCGAGTTTCAGCGTGTGTTTAAAGAAGCCGCTGCATTTGCAAATGATAATTAATGGGATTTCTCATCGGGCACGTTCACGTTCACCCAGTGAGTCCAGCACCTTTACAGACAGTGTATGATTTTCGAACGGAGCCTCTTTCTTTCTTTCTTCCTCTCTCCCTCCACACACACACACACACACAACCACACACACACACACACACACACACACACCTTCCCATCCCCCCTCCTCCCCTATTGAGACAGGATACCAAAGCTACTTGTTAAATCTAATGCATGCACTGTCAACCCATTCGCACCCCGTCACGTCCCCGCTCAATATAGAAACCGGATTTTCTGGTATTACCGGCACCTCTATTAGCCAGACCCCCCCTCCATACCCCCCCCCCCCCCTCCACTGCGACCCCCAGTTTGTTACCAGTACAAACCAGCATGTGCCCCCGAACCCAGCACCTCCAAACCACTACATGTTCCTGGAACCACACAACCACACACACATGAAACACAGAAAACTGTACAAATAAGGGTAGAGCTCTGCTAATAGCTTTAATTTATTGTTTAATTGGAAATATAAGCAGTGGAATTACCCAGTTCTAATTAATTAAATCAAATGGCAATGATTAGTACTTTACTAATTGATGAAACCATATAAATGTATGACAAGATTATGCCACTGGAAACGCCTAATAATCCCAGTGTGATAAAGGAGAATAATCCTGGAATAGTTTTAAATACTTGAGAGATTTAAAGTCTAAAACAAAAAGGAGGGAGTCTGTGTCGTAAATTTCAAGTTAATCTAATTTCCAAATTTCCCCTTCTCTGTTTCACATTTTTGCTTCTACGCAAGGCTGAAATACTAAAGTGACAAATTATATTTATTTTTATTATTAGGCACAGCAAGCAGCTATATGTCATAAACAGTTAATTAAATAAAGTAAAACATAAAACTCTTTAATACGCCTGTGCCTTTTTTTGATAATTTCTAAATGGCCACAAAGTCTGAGTAATTTCCTTCCACAGTAAATTCTAGTTCGTCCCAGTTTCAAGGTTTCCCAAGTTTTCAATATGGAGAACATATGCTTCAGACAAAAGAGAGTAAGTGATTTTTTTTAACCCACGCTTGTCATTCATACACAGGAAAAGAGTTACATTCAAAACTGACCTGAGTGCGGAGCCATGGAGAGGTGGGATGAATAGTATTTCCCGGGCTGGAAGTGAGCGGGGTGCTGCACGGAGCCGTGGCCGCCTGGCGCCATCCGAGACGCGGCACTGTGAACCAACGCGCTCCGCTCCGTCAGGAGGTGGTGCGGAGGAGCGAAATCTCGGCTTTCCATCCCGGCGAGAACCGATAAATCCCAAATCCAAAGTAAAATCCGGAGGCACCGAAGGTCTCAGGCACCCAGATGCAAATAATCCCTTTTATGAACTTCGGGCTCCCCTCGCATTGAGCGGAGTTTTGGCTTTGCAGGGTAGAAACTGAGTCCCCGTCATGTCCTACAAAGGAGAGAGCAGGAGACACGTCAAAGCGCTGACAATAATGAGCCAACCAGGGATGTAGTGCTGAAGAAAAGGCTGAACTGAAAGACAGTCGCTGCTCATGTTTAGACAAACAAGCAGTATTTACAAAAAGCAATTTGAAATTCGCAAAAAACGCTTCAAAAGACCAAATTTACACTCCACGTCGCTACTTTATGTTACGTTTAACGTCAGATTTAACGTCGATTTCTGCCAGCACAGGAAGGTGAGTTAAGTCAGTCCTGCAGATGAAAAGGTGGGCGAACTGACTTTATGTGGATTTACTCTGCACTACATACTTGGCCCCAACAGAGGAGTCTTTGCCCCCCTCCTCCCCCTCATCCTGTGACCAAACACGATGCAAATAACGCACACGGGAGCTTTCTTTATCAGCGAAAAGAATGGAAAGGAGAGGGGGAGATTTGGCTCAGGTACAAACAAATGATGCATATACAGTAGGTACAAGAGTTCACAGTGGTAAAAAGCTTTTCTCGATGAAGGACGGGCTGTTAAGTCTTTAAACTGAACAAGGACTTGTCATAAACAAGCTGGACCTCGGAGGCTCTCGCACTGAAATATGAAGAAACCCATTTGCACAAAGCAAGAAATGCGCAAAAGCAGTTTTTATCCTAAATCATGGCGACTAAAATCTACTCCCCAACCTGCCCGGTCCCCATAGTGTCCAAAATCAGAAAGAAACACACGTCTCTGCTGTGATTACTGGCTGTTGTTTATGTAAATTAAGTTTGATTTCTTTCAGCTGTCATAAAATGTGATCCCCTCTACTTTAACACGTGGTTGTGTCACTTTAGTGGACGAGGGTCTAAATTTCCACGATTTAAAAAAAAATGCACTGAAACATGGGATCGATGTGAGATCAAGTTGCCATACACACACATTTATGTCTTGGATCAATGGTGTTTGTTGTATAGCTTTTATAAATCTAATCTGACTTCACAGCTCTCTGGGTTTTTTAAAAATGTATTTTATAAACTTGATTCGCCTTTAATGTTTGTCATTTTATAGTTTGCACCATCGTGACCAGGATTCTTATTTGTAGTGTTGCTCATTAATGAAAACTATTTCTATTAACTCCTACGGAGTCAGCAGCAGTGGCCCTCGCCTCCTGACAATGGCAAACACCATGCATCTCCGCTACATATAGAGTATATATAGGCTACACTGTAATCACAAACACAAATCAAATCACCTTTATGCTCCAGTGCGAGGGAGCGGGGCAATAAACAGTGAAATAGACTAGGAAATCATTGACTTTATATGTATGCCTCATAGTCCAGGTCATTTACTTAAATAGGACTCCCTGTGACGCTCAGATAGGGAGAGCTGGGTGCCTGCGTTCACCAAACACACCTCAGCAGTCCATCTCTCAGGCCTTTCAATGCATGGCACGTCCATCTAGCGCTCTGTAGATGCTGATAGCACCTCCCAGGAATCCACGATAAAAGAACAAAGAAAATATCAAATGCTCTGGTGGACCAGAGGCTTATGAAGTGCATAAGAATATAGGCTGCATGAGCTCGGATATTCAAGTCTCCTTTTACGCACACACACACTCTCTCTCTCTCTCTTTCTCTCTCTCTCTTTCTTTCTGACACACACACACACACTTGAGCGCTGCTCAAGGACTCCCAACTTTCAGGAATTGTGTTTGGGGGCTGAAAAAATATCCAAAGTTTAGCA
This sequence comes from Seriola aureovittata, assembly GCF_021018895.1. Lineage (NCBI taxonomy): Eukaryota > Metazoa > Chordata > Actinopteri > Carangiformes > Carangidae > Seriola > Seriola aureovittata. The sequence goes on from NC_079384.1 coordinate 6,246,760, forward strand.
GCTCTGATAGAGCCTGCAAAAGTGTTCGTGAGTGTGTGCGTCCAAACACTCCCAAGCATAAAATATCCAGAGCATGCAAAATGTCAAAATGCTTCCCATAAGAATATTTTTTTGCCCAAGCTGCAAGTGCATTTAAATAATTTAATTTCCTTTTTGTTTGTGAGAACCACGTTAACACTTTTGACCACATCTAGTCGACAGCAGGGAGAAATGAGGGTAAAAACAGGAGAGGAAGGCAGGCTACTGGAAGCGCACTGGGAAGGCAAAATGGACTCTCTCCTGTCCCCTAGGCTGTGAGAAACAATGGCCCTTCTCTACGGGACATCAATCATAAACCACTCTCTTCTGACATTTGTCTATACATTTTTCAATTTTTAGGCCGTAAACACACGTCCTCTGTGTTTACATTCCACGTCAACAGAGAGCCACTCAGGATACATTTAACAACCTGAATCTAAATCCCGGGTTATCGTACGCCAAGCAAACACAACGACGTGAGCAGATCGCGCGTAACAGTTTGGGAAAATGATCATTTGGATCTGCTTTACTGTGTCTGTCTGTGTGTGTGTGTGTGATTGTGTGTGTGTGTGTGTGTGTGTGTGTGTGTGTATCTACGTGGAAGGCGTTCAGACTTCCTTCCACTTCAACCAGACTCCCTCAAACCCCATACACACCTCCCAAAGACACACACAGACACACACCTCTTAAACACGCGCGCACACACACATACACACGTACACACACACCACCATCACTGCCCTGCAAAGGGTCAAACTATCGCCAGACGAAAATCCCCCTACAAAAGTAACCAATAGCCCACTGGTTAAAATGACATTACGTGAACTTCGCACAAAAGCAGCAAATCCGCAAAGAATTGTGTTTTTCACATCTAACGCAGCTGATGTTGCACAAGAAAAAAAATACAGGTTTTGCGCCTTTTGGACAGAAATCTATTAAATCGGAAATGTGTGGAGGTTTGGACAAAAGATAAAAAGGGAATTAAAAGGCATTCACTTTTGAAGTGGCTCGGGTTCGGAGGCCAAGTCATTGCCTTCAACAATTTTGCAATAAAGTAAAGTCTCGAGGAATAACCGAGGCACTAAATCCGGACATTCAGAGGCCAGCTAAGCAGGAGAGACAAGCCCGGCCGAGCCGAGCACAGCCCGGCGTCTGCACAGCCTTCACACCGAGGGAGGAAGCAGGGAGCACTGCAGTTTGCAATAAACCTCTCTGTCTCCCTCCCTCTCAAACACACACACACACACACACACACACACACACACGAACACACGCACAGTAGGAAACTAACAAAGAAATAATCTACAATTTATAATCTATGAAACTAGAGGCGTGAGGAGGCGCTCTGAAAAGCGAGTGGCTTTGAATGGTCCTCTGAATGAATTAGAAACACACAAGTAATTTGGCTGTGAAGAGAGGTCAAATCAAAAAGTGACACACATATCGCCCACAGCTCAGCCCTCCACACTGGACAGGAGAGGAAACACAGCAGGCTGATTACTTTAAATAAATCCTTCAAAATACTGTCAAATCCTCGTAGCATTGTGTTGCTTTAATGCAAATATTACAATTACTAAAGAGGGGTGTCTTTAGATTTTTATCCTGTAATGTAGCAGTTATATCAGCTTTTATTTTACTGCTGACTTCTCTAAAGGTATGACAGTGAAAAATAGCGAAGTTTTTTGAAAAATAGATGCATCCCAATTTATATAAAATTCAGATCAGCCTCTCCTGTGCAGCATTTCAACTAAAATCGACATCCAGTGCCATCACTAAAGATCAGAAAACACAGCGATAAAATAATTTTCTACTTACTGGTAAGTTATATCCATTGCATGGCGAGTGGGCTATAATGAAACAAAAAGTAGAAAAATATTCAAAGAGAAAATCCCCGAGTCGCAGAGAAGAAACATGTGGGATTGATTACATCCTATGCTGCTGCAGACTGTGGTGTGCAGTCAGTTGAGGTATGGGAGAGACGCATCGTAGAAGTTCAGGCTTGTAGTGGATCGAGGCTCGTTCATGCAGCCGGAGACTCAGACACGCCGGGAGGAGGAGGAGGAGGAGGAGGAGGAGAAGGAGGATGAAGGGGTGTGTGTGTGTGTGTGTATGTGTGTGTGTGTGCGCGCGGGGAGGGGTGAACGCGTAGGCCTATTGGTTTGAGAACGACAATGTGAAAGCGTGCCCGTGAGGCGCTCCCCCACCTCCGCCCCCACCCTACCCTACCGTACCCTTTTCCTACACACCCCACCCCCGCCTCCACCCACCCCTCCTCGACGGTAAACACACGCAGCTATTGGCTGCCGCTCGGAGCCAATGAGGAAGCCGCCAGAGCCGCGGAGCGAAACGGCGGGCGTTTGATTTGCAGCCCTCGGCGCACTGCGTGCACAAGCAAATGCGAGGAGACAGGCGGCACAGCTCGGCGCTGTTCAGTGTGCAGAGAGGAGAAGAGCTGGAGCCGTGCAGCGCTGCCTGCACTTTCTGATCACTGGTGGAGAGCAAACAGCATCTAGCCTATTCTGTGTGATCCCACTGCAGTTCAGTTCAAATGCTGCGTGTGCGCTGACTATATCGTTATTTTGCCATGTGACAGCGGTGATGTGATAGTTTTATTGATGCTCCTTTAGGGAAATCCGCTTTTTTTCACTCGCTCCACTGCATGTGTTTTGCTAAATAAATCCTTACTAGAAGAATCGGTAGGCATATCTGATTTATTGAACATGTAGGCTTTGTTTGCTATACAAGACATTTTTCACACACATGCAAAACCACATTAAGATAAGAAGTTTGGGACCTATACTTAATCGGTATCAAGTTAAGTTTGATATAGAAAATGTGTCCACTGGGACACTGGGAGTAAATCTAAAGGAGGATTTTATCAGATTTAATTGTCTGCTCCACCCATAAAGCAAGTCCCTGTTTTGATCTGGACATGAACATGCATTTCATCTGTATGATCTCACTTAATCCATCAATATGCGACATATAAAGGAGTCTGTCATTTAACAACATTAGAAATGACACTTGGACGCAGATAGGCTAATATGGGAAAAGAGTTAGCCTAATAAAGTGCTTTATTTTATGTGCATTTTGGGGGATAGTTGAGAAGAGTTACACGTAAATTTAAATTACATAGGCCACAGTATATTCTGTGTTTTCTATTTTATTGCTGTTATGTCTATTTACCTGCCTGTCTCTGTCACACACATACACAAACACACACACACGCGCGGGCAAATTGAATCACTGCGTAATTTGAAAGCATTACTGTCCTCGGGGTTAGCCTTCCGCACGGTTCACTAATTTAGCCAATTAAAAGTGGAAGGATATGGGCTTGTGTGCTTCCATGTCGAAATATATGAGCTGCTATAGGCTGATATTCACGTCCAGGTTTGTTTATATGTGGATGCAAAGGGTTAAAACTCGGGGCTTTGGCCCTACGAGGCTCCTGATTGGTTGGCAAGCTGCCAGCGTGCTGTCAATCACCGAGTGTAAACAAGGCTCTGATTGGCTGCTGGCCAGTCCGCACTGGGCTGCCTGAAAAAAGCAATTACTGCCCCTGCGGTTTCAAGGCGGCCCCGCGCTGAACGATGAAAGGAGATAAGGAGGGGCGGTTTCAAGGCGCCCCCCACGGCGAACCCCGTTGGCCCCAGAGCAAAAGGAGAGTCAAGAGTGACTAAATCAAAGGGAATACGGTAAAAGGGGGGAAATTACACGTTGTATCAAATGTAGAGGGTAGATTCGCGGAATGGTGCAATAACAACTTTGTGTTTAGAAAATGGAGGAGAGAACGGCAACACGAACCGGAAAACAGCTATTGCTCTGCTGCCAGGGAGCTGCTTTTCTCTCAAACACGGAGGGAGAAAAGTTTTTGGCGACAAAGGAGACGGTGGAAAGAGAGCGATAGGTCTGTTAAGACACAAAAATATAAGACTTTCTCACATAATTGTTAAAACAGCAACAATAATAGATCGTCAGTATTCGGCTCTTTTTGTGCTGCTTCGCCTAAAGTGTAGACTAAAACTTTTTACTGCCAACTGTTTGATAATTAAGTGGACATTTCCGCTTTTACGCAGCTGCTTAAACGGTAGGTCAGTTATAATAATAAATTAGGTAATTCATTGTTTCTGAAAGTGGGAGTAAAAGAAAAAGTTGGTGACGTAAATTATAGTTTTTTTGTATTTTTCAGTACAAAAAAAAAGTAGAAAATCTGAAAATAAACATGAAAATTGTAAATGAATTTCGAAAATTTTATAAATTATCTTACAAAAAATAATAAATTGTGAAAAATGTAAAATATAAAGCCTACGTGAAAACATGCCTAACTGATGGTTTTGTTACGTAAAAAAATGTACAGTGTACAAATAGAACTAAAATAACAAAACAATAACAAAACTTACAGGCTACATCATCTGATATAGTCTATATATAGCCTACATATTTTTTCCTGATATGTCCATAATAGGCTATATGTACATGGACACATCAGGAAAAAAAAATCAGGCATGTGGCTGCTTGTAAGCAAAACCTTACAGCCTGTATGTTTTTGGGCTGAACTTGTCCAAACACATGCACCTCATAAAGTAAATGCAGACTGTTCCAACTGATGTCCCTTTACATTAAAACAGACCCTCTCTTGCTTTGGTCCAGCCCCAAACAAAACACAGTGGACAAAGGAGATCCAAGCTGGTCCTCAGCCGATAGATAGCTTATAAATTGTCTGTTCGCAGCAAAACGAGACTTTCATCTATACAGTGAAATTAATTGATACATATATAATTCAAATCAAATAACGCCAAAGCGAGCAGATTTATCACGTCTGTAATTAGATAATCGTTACCCTCTTCTCCCATTTACATAGCAGCCTGCATTCCAAAGCCCTGCGCTCTCCAATGGGCTTCAGCCACCACACACACACGCACACACACACACACACACACACACACACACACACACACACACACACACACACACACACACACACACACACACACACACACACACACACACACACACGTCTAGAAACATCTCAAATGCAGCCGTATTTTGAAAATTCCCATGATGATGTATATTTTAGGAGCTCAAACTTGCTCTACGGCCAACAAGATACACGTGAATCACCATTTATGCGTTAGAGTCCATTAAAATGACAGAAAAATAAACGTTTGTGGAGTTGTGGAACTCATAAGCTGGCGTTTGACGTCCATCAAAATATATAGGCCTATAAGTTTTCTCCTATACTTATCTGTACAGCCACAATAAGAAGACAAAATTTGTAACTTCTTTTTTTTTTTTTAACGGGCTTTATGCTGCTTCCAGCAGCTTGGAGAACCAAAGCCAGGATATGTCGACACAGGCAATACAGACAGTAGCCTGTCTATAGAGCCTATTGTAGGATATATATTTATTTGGAAATGACTCGGGTTCCCTGGTCTCTCCCCCAACAGTGTTGTCCTTAGCACTAATGACAGAGGGACAATAAAGAATGCTGTTCCGCAGCTCACAAAAGGGGTCCGCCACTTATAACAGAAATCTGCATTTAATTTATTTAGTGACAAGGAAAAGCCTTTTATAGCTTGATTTTTATTGGTTCTTTTTCACTTAAAAGGTGGGGGTTGGGTGTGCGTGCGTGCGTGCGTGCACAGATTAATGTGTGTGTGCGTGTGTGTGTGTGTGTGCGTGTGTGTGTAGAGAGAGAGAGGTAGAGAGAGTGAGAGAAAGCATAACACACACGCACCCCAGCCTCCTCTGGTCAGTGTGCCAGCGCGAGCTACCCTATACGGTGAGGGAGGGGAGGGTGGGGGGCGCGCGGATAATTAATGCGGATTGACTGATTGCTCTTGAAACAGACCGGTCCTGCGCGCGGATTGTCCTCGAGCAATGAAGCGTTCCTGACTGACACTTTCCACCTTCCCTTCTTCGCTTCCTTCTTCCCTTTCTCTCTCTCTCTCTCTCTCTCTCTCTCTCCCTCCCTATTTCTTCCCTCACACTGGACCCGAGTGCGTGACTCTTCCTCCGCGGCGAGGAGCCACTCATCCCGGCCGCTTTTCCTGCCGTCCAGCCCGGCCATCAGAGGCGGTTTGTTCCTTGCTGGTGGCGTCTGTGCAACACTGTGTCAGAACTGAATAAATCTAAAATGAAACGAATATATAAATAAAGCTTACGAACAATATTTAGCGGTTAAATTCAGATTTTGGTGCTTTTGTTTCCACCTACAGGCTGCAGGCTATATTTTTGCACAGCCTGACGTGGTTAAGTTCAGTGTTGCTTTTGTGAATATGAACTCTGCTGCAACTTCACCTCATGAAGAGTTAAGTCTCCGTAAAAAAAAAAGGTACATAAGCTATTTTATGCACATTAAAAGTGGATGGAGTGTGTTCAAAGTGAGTGCTATACGATGCAATGCATCCCCTACATTAAGTGAATAAACTTTTGAACGTCTAAACAGGACCACATTAAAGAAAAGCATAATTCACAGTCAACGGGAAACACATTGGCGAGGCTGGTTTTAAATGAGGTCCAAATGGAGAGCTGTCTCCACGGGAGGCCCTCCATACGGGGCAACCATCCTATTCTCAGCAGATATTTCTGATAGCGCTTTAATGATGAGAATTTCCAAACAGGGTCGTTCACCAGGGAGACGCCCCGGCTGTCTAAAGGTGGTGCAACCCCATGAGACAATAGAGCCATATTAGAGTAGAAAAGCATGAGAAACGTAGCGCTGCCAAGCTTTGGGGCTATGTTGTGAAAAACAAGGCTGTTCTGTGCGCTCTGGGCGTGTAGCAGCGGTGATGTGGGTACATCGTTCAGAAACCCTTTTTTTGTGTCGGTGGCCAGACACACTGTAAATATCAACCCCAACAAACAACAATGCCATCCATAACCGCTCAGAAGAAGAAGACACGATGAAGGCAGAAGCTGAGTGGACACAAAAACAGCATGACCTTTTCTTCTCTGTATGCGCAGGATAGATGCTGCTATTTCTGATCATCCTGACAGATAGGCTGAAGAGGAGCTCGGGTCAGGAAATGTGAAATGGTTGGCATGAAGAATAAAACAAGTTAAAAAAAAAGAGGCTCCACTTCTCAATCAAAACGCTTTAAAAGACCAGAATTATGGAGAGAAATTGTTGTGCCATGTATTACTAAAGGCACATGTCTGCAGACACCTTTAGATCAAGAGGATGATGGTGCAGTAGAAGAAGATGATGATGATGGTGGTAGTGACGGAGGGAATAGTTTGGGCACCAAATTAGTACCTGACACACCGCCATATATCCGGCTCTAACCACCACCAGGCCTGTATGGAAGAGATGAAAGCACCAGCATCTATTTATGGGCCATGAAAACACGCAGGTGGAGGCTTTAATTATCATTACCATTGGAACATAAACAGCCATAGCGTGCCGTGCTGCCTGTGTTTGCACTGTATAAGCTCATGTGTAGTTTTGATTCAGACACAGAGGAGAATTGAATCTTAACAGCCGCCGAAATGTTGATATTATACACGCAAATAATGGGATTAAATATAACGTGTTTTTAAAGTGTGACGGACCAGTTCACCTCAATTTGTGTATTCCTCTCCCAAGATTTCTACAGCACTTCCTGCTCTGTCAAAATGCACACACAGGCTGAAAACGCTGAAAATGAAAGACATCTTTGTGTTTTTCTAGTTGTTCCAACCATTGCAGGAAGATCATAGAACACGTATTGTGAAACTGGAAAATGTCTAAAACACAAAACATCCACACACACACCAAAAAAAAAAAAAAAAAAGTGAAGACGTGTTTGAGCCATAGTGTAATACTGCGCATCTCCAGTGTGGGTCGTGGGGTCAACAGGTCACCTCACCTTCTGCAAATCATCACTCAATATTTCAACTAACGCAATCGATTCTTTAAGCAAAAACAAAGACTTATTTTGTAACAAATGTCTTTGCATGACTCATAACGTTCCCAGTAAGCCACAGCGTGTTTTAGTGGAGCTCCAGTAACTGACTCCCAAGAAGAAGAAGAAGAAGAAGAAGGAAAAAAAATGGATTTCAGAAAACTTTCAACACAGAGAAAAATAATTTTGATATTTAGTCATCCTGCCCTCTTGCAGACGTTTGCTCAAGCACGCTGGTCATATTTAGCGCATATTGTTGAGTAAGGACCCAAAGCACCTCATTGCATCTCGTCTCTGCGCCTGGGTCGTCTCTCTAAAGAAAACCGAGTTGATTTTGAATTTATAGTTGACGCTGCTTGTCAGACTGAAACACTTGGAACTGAACAGCCTGCAGCGTCAGACAAAGTTAAACTTTGGCTGAACTATAAGCATCAGTGTGTCCAATCACCACTGCATGATCCAGAAAATAACTGTTTTATCACATGAATGATCAGTACATAGTAAATTTGTATTATAACAAGTTATAATATTTAACAGTTTCTACTAAATTTATCTTCCACGTGCCTGCCCAGACTGTACCATTACTATTTTTTAGCTGATTCAGGGTAATTTATTTAATGTGTTGCCCCTGAAAATGAAATAAAATAAAATAAAATAAATGTGTTTTTTTAAGACAATACAAACCAACAATAATTGTGTGTTTGAGCGATGAGACAAAGAAGTAAAGCAGGTGTTTCATGTAAATTTTCCTTCACTGGACACTGAAGCTGAACAGTAAAACCAAGAAGTTTATTTTCTTTTCTGCAGCGCGGATGTGGACGTTTAAATGCAAAATCAGGAAACTTCATAGCGTGAACATTTTTATTTAACTTGATTCCTGCAGAACACAAACCACAACTATTCATAAAGTGGACATGTGACTGCAAGTCTGCAACAACTAACGCCTATATATAAATAAATAAATAAATAAGGACATTGGCCCATTACTGTAAAAGCAAAGTAATGATTATGTATGTATATATGATATAAATGTGAAAGACTCTGCACCAATATCTGAATCCAGAATCGATCAACTCTATTGTCACTTTATCAAAATCAGTCAGAAATCAGAAATGTGACCTGGAAAAGACGCGTGTCAATCTCCCCTGGATGACCATATGTCCAACGGTGCTGCCTAAAGCTTTCAGTGTGTGTGTGCGTGTGTGTGAGGGAGAGAGAGAGATAGAGAGAGTGTGGGAGAGAGATAGAGATAGAGAAAGAGAGAGAGATAGATAAACAGCAACTCAGGATCCTTGCACAGTGTTACCGAGTAACATAATATAACGTGTAACCCTGACAAACGGTAACAGCCAATTCCGGAGCGACTAAAGGGAAATGTACTTTACATGGCTGAATCACCGTGTGTGCCTGTGCGTGCGTGTGCGCCACTATATTGGCACATGCCCCCCCCAGAGGCCCCAACTGACAAACCCTCTTACATTAACTGTATATTCAGTGTTCAAGAACGGGATTAAGATTTTTCACTCATAAAAACACGCATCAATCCACATCAGTCCGTGACATCAAGCAGTTGGTTCACACTGATCCAAGACAAAAATATCTGCGCGTGTTGGAAGCCTTCAATATATTATACTGTATCTTACGTAGTTTCTCGAAGTTTTCTCGTGTTTTAGTCGTAAAGGAAAAGTATCCTAAACCGCACGACCACTGCCCGACTGCCTGTCCACACACACAAATAAATATGTTTAATAAACAAATAGTTGTTTTTTTTCTTGGGGACACTCTGGAGCCTGGAACCACGAATCAAAACAGCTTTAGTGCTGTTAAGACTAATCCCAAAATCAAGACTTTGTAAACTTCATTGTATAAAAACAATGTGAAATTACAGCGAATTATACATAAATACATTTAAAAGATTTAAAAGCTCTCTCTGAATACATCGCACTGGCAATGATCAATGATTAAACATACGAAATAAAACACCTCCCCTATAAAACACACACAAAATAAAACACCTACCTATAAAAGGACCGTCTTCATAAAGCACAGATTTGTTTTTAAGGATATAAATGGAAAAAGAAACAGACAAAAAGTCTCTCCTTTCGCTAAACTTGACAACTCGAGGAAGAAAAAAAAAAATCCTGCTTCTACACGCTGTATCCAAACCAACGCGCATTCAAATGTATGGACTTAAATAGCGCTGCGCTTCTTACACATTACTGTCGCTCTCAGCTGAATTTATCCACCGAGGGGTTTTCCCGACTACAAGCGCCGGATCCAGTTGATGTGAGTCTCCGTGAGGCTTTATAATAGCAAATTTATGTCTGGATGACGCGTCCTCTCTCTCCCACAATGGAGCTGACATTAAACAGAAAATCGATGGAGAAACTCTCTATTTCTCTCTATCTCTCTCTCTCTCTCTCTCTCTCTCTCTCTCCCTCCTATCCTTCCCATGCACTCCCTCGTCTTGTCTCGGAGAGCAGAAGTGAGCTTTCTTGCATTTTCAGTTTTGTTTTTTTGTTTTTTTGTTTTTAAGGGGGGAGGGGGCAAAGGAACATCATCAAACATGCTTGTGAGTTATACTCATAAGAAATACACCCACTTCCATCCCCACCAACAAAGATATATCTTACAAGTAACCTACACTTAAGACACACACGCACGCACGCACGCACGCACGCACACCCCCTTTTCTGACCAGTATTGTTTTGTTTGCATTTGTGATTGTGCTGGACCGGATCTATGCATGAAGGTGAAGGAGGATGAGGAAGAAGAGGAGGAAGAGGAGAGGAAGGCCTATAACTCCTTCTACATGAGATTTGCACCAAACTGGCCCCTCGCTTCCTCCAGAAGTTTTATCAAAGTGAGCTACGAGCTTTTGGGCCATCATCGCTCTGTCTATGCACCGTGTGTTAAACATACACCCGTGATGGAGTGGAGAGGCAGGCCAACCAGCCAAACTGCTCAGGTTTTATTTACGGAATAGTTCGAGCCCGAAAAGGAGCAACCAGCTTTGCTCTGGAAATCTAATTGATATTTGTTTATAGTGGCGGTTGTTTGTCAAATGATAGGCCTAATTACCGCTTGGAGGTCACACTTTACCCACCTTTTTTTTTAAAATTCACCACTGGCTACATCAATGCCTGCTATATATAGCTGCTCTCCCGAGTTTCAGAGGCATTTTGTTGTGAGGATGAGCGGCCGGCCCAGGCAAATACTGCCATGCGCACACGGCTTCAATTGTAAAAGCTCTATAAACATTTAGCACAGGCGTTAAAGAGTCCACGGCGTTTCTGCGAGGTTGCCCCGCAGCCTTTGATCAAGTCCAAACGGTCCAGACAAGTTTGTGCGTAAAAGTGAATTTATCTCCCGTTCTCGGTCCACAGAGAGGGAGCTGGGTCTGCTTCGCTGTGTCGCCCTGCACTAAAGACACAAAGACATGATTGCAATCAATCCTGCAGTAAAAAGAACACAAACAGAGTTTCCATTCGGGGAAGGCGGTTCACTGATAAAGCGGACACCTATGCTTAAGCAAATCAGCCGCAGGTTGGAGATGAATGCGGAAGAAGCGAAGTCTGCGGCTTGGAAATACTCGGAGTGATAATTGCGGTGGTTGTTGGAGTCTCCTTCCCAAACAGGACCTCAGCCCCGGCTTTCTCTTCTTCTCCCCCTGCAGCCCCCACTGGCTGCCCCCGCGGGTCACCGCTTCAGGAGCACCACGTCACCACTTTAACCCCTGCATCGCCGCGCCCGGGACAGAAGCGGGGCCGAGAGCTCTGAGGGGTTGTGCAGGGGGAGGGAGCGAGGAGAGAATCCCCTAAATTGGGGTGCTGGGACCTCCAGGCGCCCTGAAGGGCGGGTCCAGGGGGTCTCCGGCAAAATGAGGAACAGGTTTCCTCTCAATTTATTTCAATTCGCTGGAAATTCAGCCTGCTGGAGCTCATATTAGAATAACTGCTGTAATTAGTCTTCCTGGGCTCACTTATTGTTATTTACTCTGTACAAGCTGTGGTCATAAATTTAGAAAGCAACATTTCTCTGCTTTTTCAAATTTCAAATAAAGCAACTCAAAATCTTTGCATAGTGGGAAAGTGAAGTTTTGAATCTCACTAAATATACTTTTTTCCATCTGTACAGTCTATAAAAATGATTAAAGTGTTTTTTCATATATACCAAATTGAGCTTTTTCCAGATGTTTGTGTTCATTTATGATTTGTCTTCCCGATTTTCTAGCAAAACAAAATGTAAATTATTAATGTTTGCAGCCAAATCAAGACTAAAAACTCCCTAATAACCTAAATGCCCTGATGGAACAACACGCTCACAACAGCATGCAATGGCCTACAGGCATCCTCGGGTATGAGGTCAATGAACTGAGCTGACACATGAAAACTTTAGAGTGACATCAGACATTTCCATCCAACAACAAGAAGTATTCTTCACCACCAGCCCCCAACAGTCAAACCCACCTAAACACACTCAACAAAGTTCAAGCTAAATGATTCTGTTATGATTTTTTCCAAACCATTGTGTTCCTCACCAGCAGTGTTGAAAAATAGAAACTATTCTCAAGAACAAAAGCAACAATACATACATAAATCCTTTCAGTATGGTTTTGGCTTTGCCTTTGAAAGGATTTATGGGAAGGGGAAGTGGGAGGGTCACAGCAGACCCCACCCACCAAGGAACGTGACCTTTGTCTGTCTCTGTAATGGCCTACTGTTGCATTGTGGGTCAGGCAGTTGGTCTATTTCATTATATATCATGTTCTCATTGTAGTTACCACCTGCTTAAATTAAAATTCCAAAAAACCTCAACATGCAGTTTTGACTTTTTTTTATTTTATTTATTTTTTTATTTTATTTTATTTTTTACAAAATTACATTTTTATTTCAAGGAAAATCAAGTCTTTCCGGTTTTTACTGAATTCAACCCAACCACGACCACCATTAAATATCATCAAAGTCATTCAAACAAACCCAGCGTTATTGTCCCGCTCTCTAAAACCTCATAATCAGAACTTTTCCAAGAGTTCAGCCTGTTCTCTTTTCTGTTCATGTCTCTTCTCTCTTATTCATTTTTTAGGAATATACAGCTTTTGCAACAAATAATTGTCACTTTTAAACGCTTTCAAACAGCCTCTTCAGCTTTATATTTCACTGAACATCTCTAAATTCTTTAAGAAGACATCAGTTGTTTTTTTTTTGTTATACTTCCTGCCATAGTTGCAGTGACTCAGTTGCTCTCAGCCAAAGCTTCATCTGTTTGAGCAACGTGCATGCAAACTGACCTGAGATCACACTCTTAAATTGATGCCATCCACATCCATCTATTTCACCTCTGATGAAGGACAGTTCTGTTGCATTCAGTCAAACCAGCACCTGCAGCCTGAAATCATTAGAGGGATCTCAAACAAGGCCAGTTTACAGCGAAACCCCTGACCAGTCCGGGCCCTCTCTGCTCCTCTGCCTGTGTTGGGTAAACACACCTCACTGAGATGCTATCAGAAGTGTCAGCTGGCTTTCACTCCTGGATTCCTTCTCTTACTCTGGATATATGTTGCACCTGTTACAGCAGAGATATGTCGTGTGGCTTTAAAACATCTAAGCAGAACACATTCTTTAAAAAGTATCATATTCTAAGTTGTTTAGCAAAATGTCACACTTTATGTCATTACGTTGTAAACACATTTACGCAGGAAACATCTGTAATGTTCATTACAAAACACAGCAGCTGCAGAAAAGACAATACTTGTCCTTTACAACATTTGGCGTGTGTGTTTCCGACAAGCTTTTAAGCCGATCATGATGTTGTACACATATGGCAGTATTGATAAACGAGGACAAATGTTTGAGATTTACGTGATGCTTCTCATTTGCTGTGGTGTAATACAGTTGCTCATTCTTAACCCTGTTCAGAGACTTCTTGCCTGCTGCATGTGTGTGTATGTGGACCCCTGATATTTACCCCTGTGTGTGCATGTGTGGATGTGTGCGTGTGTGCGTGTGTGTGTGTGTGTGTGTGTCTATGTGTGTGTGTGTGTGTGTGTGTGTGCTTGACACAGCTGCGATAGGTTAAGAATCAGACATTAAACCTGTCTCTGGTTCCAATTTGAGGCCAGCTCCTCTTTGGCAAATGGAAAACACTTCAAGGTGCCACCGGACCTAAAGATGGTGCCGGTTTCTACAGTTTACATGGTCATGTGATTTTTGGAGGGTGTTTGCCCCAGAGGCAAGTGCACTGCACATACACACACACACATGCCTTCACACACAACACTGCAAAGAAACACACAGACACACACAGTCCTCCAAGTTTATAGAGGCCCAGTGACCCCATAGGTGAGCATAGCTGCATAACTGAGACAGCCACAACAGGGTGAGCTAAGAGAGCAAAGCATCCTGGGATATGACTTCTTGCCAAAGCACTAAATTCTTTCATCTTGGCTCTCATATTGTAATGCATATCAGTCATAAAAGAGTGTTACATCACCAGACACACAGTGCTGCCTTTATCTTGAATCTGCCATGTAGGTCTTCATCTCTCCATATGAGTTATGGGGTTTATGCATATTCTATGAAGCGACATTAAAACACAGTGTACTAAAGTGACAAACAGAGACATCTCTTAAACGTCATGCCAGGCCATTCACCCCTCCACGCCGTCCTACATCCATCCTCTTCTCTCTAAGCTTTTTTTATTGCAGCTGCTAATGCAGCAGCCAGAACAGAAACAAAGCTAGCTTTGTGACCCCCCCACTCCCCTCCTCGCTGTCTGCTGACGCGTTTGCTTGTTCTCCATGTCACCCCCTAGCCCTTGTTCCCCTTCCAATCTTTCACTAAAAACTTCTTTTCTTCCTTTTATAATTTTTTCCCCCCTTCCCTCCACATCTGCAGCAGCATCACGCGGCCTGGCATGGCCGGCCCGGAGAGTCATGTGATCTCCACAGTGGCTGCTGCCTGGGAGAAGAAAAGGGAAGTGTGTATCGGAACCGTTTCTTGGCCCAGCTGGGAGGTCAGAGGTCAACTCAACGCTGATCCAATCAGTACAAACCACAAAAGGGCCGACTCAATTTTACTCTGTCTCTTTCTTCTCTTTTTGCTTTTCTCTAATACTATCTTTCCTTTATTCTTTGCTTTTTGGCCTCTGGTTTGACCCAAATGTCTCTTTCTGAAGCCTGTGGCTGAATGGACTTAGAGATGTGAAGATGGAGTTAGTAAACCTAAACATCACCAGAATGTCAGGCGCTCCACCACAAGAAGGCCCAGAGCTGGACGTTGACTATCCAGGAAATAAGCGCCATTGTTCAAATGGCTAAAAGAACCAAGCTTCATGCCTCATAAAGAGTGTGAAATTAGAAAAAGATGAAGGTACTCAGACAACACAGGACTTTGTTCCTATCACTATGATTTTGGGTTGAACAGATTCAAACATCAAAAACATGCACAAGAACTTGGAATCAAGTCTCAATCACTAAAAATAATAAACCATATAGGCCTATATAAGAAGCAGTGGTAGAAATCCCAGCTGTGGATCAACAACAAAACTTTAAATTAACATTTGGAAGGACCGCCGGCGGGAATGATACACAACTCGATGATACACGAGCACAATGACACAACCATACAGTGTGTACACAACTCTAGTGTGTAAAGTTTGTACACATGTGGCATATCTTTGGAAAGCTACGATTCTTGTGTTTCGACTGAGGCAAACCATTTCAAGATACATTCATAACAGCAGCTACAATCAACGCCTCTGTCTGACCAACAACTAACAAACAATTAAAAACTTGATACAACTCACCTACGAAGTATCACAATCCTACATCGATCGATAAAACTCGACAAAAAGGTATTGTAATATTGGCAAAGGTCCAGTTAATTCAGTCCAGTAGAGTATTTTAATCGAAAACACATTATTCCATCGATAAAAACACACGGACCGCTGCTGCTTCATTTCAAAATCCCCCGGTAGACAGTTGAGTTAGCATGTAAACATTAGCACATAGATATAAACATCGCGGCTGCACTCTGACCTTTCGGCTCTTCTTCTATGGTGTTTTGCGCCCGAAATGTTGCATTACTGCCACCTAGAGTTTACTCTCCCTCAATGTCCATTCATTTCAAATCCGTTTTTTTTATTCTTCTTCAGTGGTGTTTAATGGCAGCTGGCATCCAAGTAGTTACGTTACTAAATCCGTTTTCTTCTTCTTTTGATGACGATGTTTAATGGTGATTGGCAAACAGCTTTTAAATCCGTTTTTTCCAGATCAGTTCTCCATAAAAAATAAATAATAACCATTTTTGGCCTTTGGATTGACGACGATCAATTCACAGTCACAAGTGTTTTTTTCTGTAAATGTAAATAATGTGTGGTAAATGAAAATTGTTGTCAATAGTTATTTAATAATAATATTTTTATTTTTATTTTTATTTTTATTTTTATTTTTATTTTTATTTTTATTTTTATTTTTATTTTTATTTTTATTTTTATTTTTATTTTTATTTATTTATTTTTATTTATTTATTTTATTATGGTACTTTCTCCCCAGTGTCGCCAAATAGAAAAAGGTGTAAAATAATAATTTTATGTGGCATTGTTATCAAATTTGAACTTGGATGAGGTAAGGCTCTATGTTGTTGTCCCATTGTGTTTTCCAGCTAATAACTCACATTTGCAGCCATCTGCGCGCATCTATTTAAAAAAAAAATTCAGGCTGAAATAAGAAATCTTACTGCCAATGTCACTTACAGTTATTCTGGCTGTCTAAAAATAAAACTTAAGAGTGTTATCTTTCAAAAGACACCAAAACCATGCATGTACTCCAAATTATTCACAAACACCTTTCATTTACTTTGGGTAAGTCGTTGATAGGCGTTTTAGGCTAATTTCATAGGAATGATGAGGGGTTAAGGAGAGTATTAAATATAATAAGTTTACCTTTGACCAGTTTTGAGAGAAATACAGACTTTTTACTTTATTTTTTATTTAAATTAATGTTTATGACTGTTTATGTTAACAACATCCCTAAGAAAGCACCAGAAATAAAACCAGAAACATTTAACTGAGTATTTCTCCAGGTGCACTACTGTAACGCAGTTGTAAACCAATGCTGTCACAGGTGTAGTATTAGGAAGTATGTACATATTGTTTTCCACTGACAAAGCTCCTTCATGACTGCCGCCATCTCCCCCAACAACAATAGTGTGTATACACCCTCTGTTGATCATGGGACTGAGTGACTGTGGTGATACCAGGGGCAGATGAAGGAGGGGAAAGGTTCAGAAGATTTACTGAACTGCTGAGAGAGGAGCTGAGACCATTTGGAAAAATGGGATGGTTTGTGGCTTCATAGTTACTATAATAATGATTGCTCTGTGTTTGCTTTTAATTCAACCAAATGTGGTTATGAGAAACCTCTTAATTGCTCTTTGGTTTCATCAGCCCAGAGCTAATCCATCTGCCAGATAACACACAAATCGATTTATTTGTTTTTTAAAATACTAAGGAATAAAAAAAAAGGTAAAAAAATCATCAACTTATTCAACAGAAACATATGTAGAAACTATTTCCAACGTACTGTATATGTATCTGCAGCTCACTGCAGACACACACACACACACACATACACACACAAATACACATACAAATACACACACACACACACGCACGCACGCACGCACGCACACACACACACAGCCTCCCTCTACACAACTGACAACTCTTCACCACCTTCCTCCTCCAATATCATCCAGGCAGCTGTGTCCATAAAGACGGATATGTTTATGTGGCATGTTGTGGAGGACTTTACATGAAGCAGATGCATTAAAACATCCATCTTACTTGGACAGAATTATTCCACTTCTCCTACCCCCTCCTTTCTCTCTCTCTCTCTCTCTCTCTTTCTCTCTCTCTCTCTCAGCCAGCCTATCGTCATCTCCAGCAACAAGTGGCCTCTTCCCCAGATGAATTTTTACATCCGTGGTAATGCGGTCTCCTCCTGACATGAAGCGAATGGGGCTGTTTCATTGATTGTGCTCAGGGGTGACAGGTACACATGGAGGAAGTGGGTTTATTGTTCACAAAAATATAACAAGTGCATGCACACACACTTGCATCTAAATACACCACACACCTACTTTGAGGCTTTCCGTCTCACTTTTCTCTCCCCCCAACCCTTGCTCCTCTTGATCAACCTGAGCGAGCAGGCTACTAAAATAAAATTTTAGTGCCGTGGTAATGTTGCAGAGCAGCATGGCGCCACAGCTAATGGGGGATCATATCTACATCCCCGTTCCTGCACCCAGCTCCATGTTAAACCCCAGCGTCTGTCATCATCTTGTGCGCTCTGCGAGGGATACAACAGGCCCGAAAGTTCAAATGTCCTCACATAAAACGGAAATAGAATTACAACAATGTGATATTTCTGTGTTATAGAGGTTATAAAGGAAGGTGGGGAAACAGTGAGTGAGCGTGCTCACAGGTTTTCTTCTTTCGTTGAGGAGGAACGGTTGGTCACAGTGGTTGTGTGGTTTGTGAGGTTCCCCCAGCGGGGCTTGATTTAATTTAGAAAGCACTCCTCGTGGAGAAGAGGACAGAAAGTAAAATAAATAAAAACACTAGTTAGGTGATTAATGATAATTAATGTACAACTGCAGCAAGTTACATTTTTTTCTCTCCTGTGTTACTGATAATTAGGTGTTCCTGCACAAACATGATGCATATAGTGTCAATGTCTTCTGCAGACAAACTCAACATGTTTTATCAAATCAGAGGCTGGTGGTGCCTGCCAGTGAAAGTGTGTGTGTGTGTGTGTGTGTGTGTGTGTGTGTGTGTGTGGGTGCATGTGTGTGTACATCATGTGAGCAGAGCATTATTAGGCCTTTCTGGGGAGTTATCCATTAATTCGGGGTTAAAGTCCATTTGCATCTAGACAAAAGGGACATGGGCCATCCATCTCCAGGCTGAGGGGAAGGGGGTAACAGAGGGAGGGAGAAGGGGAGGGGGATTTTGTGTGTACGTGTGTGTGTGTGTAAGTGTGTGTGTGTGTGTGTGTGTGTGTGTGTGAGAGAGAGAGAGAGAGGGAGGTGAACCGTCCTCTTGCAGATAAATCTGCTGCCCTCAGGGGTGCGTTTACATAGGTGAGGACTGACTGTTCTGCAAGCCGAGAGTGATTTATCTGAAAATACCACCAGTAACCACACACACACACACACACACACACACACACACACACACACACACACACACACACCTATAGCACTGCTCTGAATCAATCCCTCCACTATGAATGAAGCTGCCTATTTCGCTTCAGTGTGTGTGTGTGGATTAACTCACAGCTGCACACTTGCACACATCATGCATGCAAACACTAATGTACACAAAAACACAGGAGCAGAATACACACACATCTCCTCACCGCTCAACAAATCCACACCTTATACTTTCAGAAAAAGAAGAGAGAAAAACAAAATCTATATTTGAAAGAGGATAAAAGTTGATTTCCTTTTGCAGAGGATTTTTTTTTTTTTACTGCAGCTGCTTTCTCATCCTGATTGTAGATCCTCCCTCACACACCCACAGAAAGGATTTCCTAGCAACGATTATAATGCGCGCGCGCACACGGCACACACACGGCACACACACACACACATACACACACAAGCTCAACGCACTGGGGCTCCCTCCAGCTATCAGCGTGGGCTTCCCCCTCCTTCTCCCTCCTCCGCCTCCTCCTCTCCCTAGCTGCCGCTCCGCCGTGGAGGGAAGGAGGGAGAGAAAGAGAGAGAGAGAGAGAGAGTGAGAGAGAGAGAGAGAGAGATCCCCTCTTCACAACTCTCCCCTGGAAGCCCCAGCTGCTGGCTAGACTGTGCGGTTGTACGGGCTGCCTTCCTGCCTGCCTGCTCACCGGAATGGCGGCGTGTGTGGATGTGGAGACGGTTCGTTTTGCACCAAAGCGGCCGCGGAGCGAAGGAACGGACGGAGACATAAGACCGGGGAGAAAGAGAGAGCGCGCGCAGCTCACTTTGCCGGTGAAAGTCGCGGGAGTAACGGGAAACGGCTCCGTGTTTTCGAAGCGAGCGAGACAGTGAGAGGGAAGGAGGGGGATGGGGAAGCTTGAAAAGCCACGGATGCCCGAGAAGTGCGCTTTTATTCGGTGCGTAATGACACGACGCATCTCTGCGATGGTTGTACCGACGTGCTGTTTACGGGGGGGGAAGGGGGGGGGGGTCTCAACGTGTGAGGCTGTACCGGCGAATACCGAGGACGGTCTCATATCCAGACACTACAACCGACGCGGGAGCAGAGGCTACAGCCCCATTGCGCGCAACACGACGCACATGGCACGCCCCCCTCTGCCACTCGCCCCCACCCCCTCCTCCTCCTCCTCCTCACTGACAGGGAGGCGTTTGCTGCAGGGCGCCATTTTCAAAAGCCTTCTTTTGCATATGAGATTTATTTTGCTGCAGGAGGGCTGCAGCCGTCCTGACGTCTCATGTTACACACAAATCTGCACAAGAAGACTGAGAACTGAAGAAGAGGCGAGCTGGAAAAACTGCACGGAACCTTCAATGTGTCATCTGTTCTTCTTTAAAAATATTTTTGTTACAAAGGTGAGAAATTTTAAGATTACATTTATTAACATGTAGCCTACAAGCGTCTGTGAGTTAATAGAGCAGTTGGTGTTATTGTTTTTCATATAAGCACTTGAGTTTCATTTAAACAGAAAATCCATTAAAAAAAATCTTATTATTGGAGGAAAATGTACAAAAAAATTACCGAGTTAAAATTATCATTTGTCTGTAATTACAAAAAAAAAATTAAATGTAAAAAAAAAAATACAGTCAGCCTGTATACAACACTTTACAACTTTGTAAATAATATTATATACATGCGGATAAATGTAAAGACTTATTTCATTTTTTGTTTTTTTAATTAAGCATTTTGAAAATATAGTTGTAAATATAATTGAATTTAAATGTAATATGATACTAACTTATATAAAATATTAGAAACCTTTCTGGATATTTCCTCGTTATTTTAAACAGTGGTGCGTTCATGGCTTAAAAACCCAAACCAATAAAAGCTAAAATCGATCATTGGCGGGGTGGGCGAGACACATACGCCATGTTGAGATCCTTTGTGTGTGTGTGTGTATGTGTGTGTGTGTGTGTGTGTGTGTGTGTGTGTGTGTGTCTGTGTGTGTGTGACCAGAGATCCTATTACCATGACCTTTTATTTTTACCCAAAATATAAATATAGTTAATAATTTGATGTATATAATCACATGTATAAAATATGTTAAAATAGAAAGAAAATATTCAGATTTTCGTTGCAAGAAACTGATCAGATCTCAACAGAAAAGGTTCGGTGAAACTGACACCAGTGTGAGAACAGCTTTTTTCTTTCTTCCTTTCTGTTTTCAGGAATCTCAGAGTGATTCTCTCCTGTTTCCTCACACTGAAAGATTTCATTTGCAGGAGCTCTCCTCTTGTTTCTTGTTGTCTGATTCGGTCTCATGTCTTTGTTTTAAAGTCCGCAGGCTTCAGAAAAATGTGAAATTACAGGCTGACTGCAGGAGCAGGCCTGTTTTACATAATTACACACAGTGGACGAGTCTGCTCACTTTGAAGAACACGCTTTTAGTTCTACTAATCATCACAGCGTGTACTACAGCGGCTCATTAAAATGCAAACATATTATTCTTATTATCTTATTCGCAGTTTTCCTCATTCAGGTTGAACATTTTTGACAAAAGGCAACTTTCTCTTTTCTTCTGTCCGTTCGTTTGTTTCACCGTCAACACAACGGATCACTGGGAGTTCTGTTGGATGATCTCTGGTGATGGAAAACAGCTGTAAACGCGTGTTTGTATTAAGTTGTATTTGGCTGAAATTTAGTGGCGTGACACTGGAAAACAAAATGTAAAATGTGTGTGTGGGTGTGTGTGTGTGTGTGTTTTGTGCTGCTGTAGTCAGTGAGGAGTTTCCATGCTGGTGAAGTTAATTCAGAGTGACTGCAGCAGGACGAGCAGCTTTTCTGGGGCAGCACGATGAGGCCATAATGGCAATAATAACAATAACAACACACAGACTCACAGGGGAGCAAATACAGGCGGAATATTAACGTTACAGCAGGTGGAGAGCGACGAGTGAGCTCGAGAGCATCAACCGTGGCTCCTATTTTTTTTATTTGTGTTTGATACCTAAAGCTGCACCGAGACTCAATGTAATTACAACTACACCCGTAATAATAATAATAATAATTAATAATAGGCCTAATAATAGGTAATAAATAATACATTTCTAAATAAAGTTAACAATCGATTTACCAGACGTTATTCTTAATGCTTAAATCATTAAAATAAAAAATGTGAGTCATTAATTCCATTATTTGATGTTCTGTTAAAAAAAATGTAATAAAATAAAATATAAAATATAGAAAATAAACAGAAAGGGGCCAGTGAAGATTCTTTTTTCAAATTCAAAAATATTTACTGAAAATTTCAATTTGAAAAAAATAAAATGAAAAATCAGCTCCTGAGTTACTGCAAACAAATGAAAACACAAACAGTTTGAATGACTAAACAAACAAATAAATAAAAAGATGATCGATAATTTTGATTGTATAATTTGTTTTTTCGTTTACATGGTGTTTCAGTTTATGGTTTGTGTTAAAATAAACCAAAACATTGGCCAAATATTCACTTTATTTGAATCGGATCACATGGCTGTTTAGGTTTGTGTCTCTTTTGTATTCTCATATTTATGTAACACAATTTTAATTACACAAACTTTCATTAAACATTTCAGATATTTTGCAGCTTATTTCTTTCAGAGCAGTCTGTCCTTCTGCACTTATTTATTCAATGAAAACAAACTATTAGAGATTGTTTTGTTTTGTTTTTTCATCTTTGTGACATAATGAATATTCATTAAAAAACTAAAACAACTGAAGATTCTTCATTTTCATACTTTCAGTTAGAGCCTATTTGCTTACGAAACGATCCTTGCATGTGTGTCCATTGTGCATGAGGTTGTAATTGTCTCAGAACTACCTGAATTATTTAAAAATTTGCAAGACAAACAAGCTGTGTGTGTGTGTGTGTGTGTGTGTGTGTGTTGTGTGTGTGTGTGTGTTGTGTGTGTGTGTGTGTGTCTACGCAAAACCTGAGAGCAGGCTGCTGATGACCTCTATTGAAAGCAGCCCAAAGTGCAAACACAGGTAGATTTAATTTTAAAAACGCACTCAGACTCCTCTGTCCGTGGGGCAGACGGGGTTGTGATGGGCCACGGCAGCAGAGCATGCTGGGATTGTGTCCGTGCTGAGCTGCCGAGCTGCTCGGTGCTGGTTTCAGCAGCCAGCCGAGGCCACAAACGGCAAGTTTAGTTCGACTCAAACCGGAGACTGAAGGTGTCACGGAGTTGATTTAGCGGCCTGCGCCGCTCTCCCGCAGCACTCATGGGCGTCAAGCAGAACATACATATCTCCATAATTGCATCGCAGACAATTAAGACGCAAATGAACAAAGTGGTTGGGCCCGTGAAGTGGAATATAACAGAGTCAGATGTGCAGAGTGTCTGCGATAATTCAAACTGCGATCAGGGCGTCCGTCAGTGCAGGCTGGCAATAACACAATCCCAGTCCCGCTTCAGATAAATCAAACTCACGTGGAGGTAAACCTCGTTTCTCCACCTCACTGTTTAATTTATTTGAACTCATAAATGAGGCTGATTGAAGGAGGATATGCACTTGAAGAAGTTAATGCTGTTTGTTTCCACCAGGATGGAGGTTTCCAATTGTTTACCTAGTTTGTTTGTTTTTTAATTTCCTGTCAATACCATTGAAAACTGAGCAGCAAATGCTTTTACATAAAAATCCATCCACTTTTCCATCTACTTTGAGAACACAGCGTGTGAATCTGCAGCCTCTTGTTGCTCTACTTCACATGAAAGATGTCCATTTTCGCTACCAGTTGATTGTTTGGCAAGACAGAGGCGGAGCGGAGAGGAGGAGGGGTGAGGAGGTGGTGGAGGGGGTCCCTTTCCTCTCCTCACCCACTCCACCTCCCCCCTCAGCCCACTCCTCCCCACCCCTGCACTGGGATGGAATGAGAGAGAATCCCCCACCCTACAGCGAGGAGGCACCCAGCTACGAAATACAATACAAACTCAATTAAATGCAGTCTCCGCTGCGATTTACCGCAATGAATGATAAATTGGTCGTCGTTCTCACACTGTAGGATCTCTGAAATTGCAATAATAGGCAGAATCGTTATGTAAAATATGCATAGGCACTCATTTACCAAATTTAGTCCAGGAGGGGCAACTGTGTGTCTGCGCCTTTGTTAGGAAATTCCTGCAAATAACCAGGTTTGTCTCTAAAAGCGTGTGTTTAAGGTCAAACTGCTACATGGGCTAAATTGCCACATTGTTACCCAGAGAGAGAGAGAGAGAGAGAGAGAGGGAGAGAGAGGGAGAGAAACAGAGAGAAAGAGAGGACGTCCGCTGCAAAATAAAAATGTATCTATGACTTTCACATATTGCAAGAGTGCTGAATAATTTTGTGGCTGTCTAGCGTGAAATTAGTACATGGCAAAAGATGGTTTAGCAGTAAACAGTGTAAACAATAATTACAAACAGAGAGGGAGGCCAGAGAGAGGGGGGTGGGGGGTGGGGGATGGGGGAGGAGGGTGTGTGTGTGTGTGTGTGTGGGGGGGGGGGTGTAGTCTTTACCTGCAGCCTCTGGACCTCTTCAACATTTTCTAAACCTTTAAACACACACATCACGTGTATTTGCTGTTAAACAGAGAAGGTGATGTGGCGGGTCTGCAAATAAGTCAGTGAATGTTTACTCGCCCTTTTGTTTCAAATTTGGTGAAATACCGCAGGAAGGAAAGTACCAACGATGACATGAAGATTTAAAGTTTCTTGAGCAAAAGAAAAGACAATAGAATTTTAATTCTATTAATAGAAATTTTATTAAGTTCTTTGGTTCTTGCTTTGAAGAAAATACCTAAACCTCACAACCTCTTTTATTCAGTGCAGAATAAATGTAAACAAATTTTATAAACTTTCATATGTGAGAATAGAGAACTTTTCAAAGTTTTATAAAAGAGCAAAATAACAAATTACAGCCTCAAAAACATTTAAGAACCATTTAATTTATCAGAGGTGAATAAAAGCACTATATTCTATATAAATCTCTTAGTGTATAAATTTTGCACCAAGCACCTTTAACGTCAGTCTCACTCCATCAGCAGTTTTGATCATCAGATAAAAGCTGAAATGAAAATCTCAGCACTTCATTGTCCCTCACACTCTGCTCATAACAAAACCCCAGCGGGGACAAAAGAATAATAATGATAATTAAATTATCATTTCATGTTAAAAATATAAATCATTATGGGTCTAGACTCAAGTTTATAAACTTTCATTTGAGCTGATAGATCTTCATGCAGAGTTACCTGGTGAGTGTGTAAATACGTCGAGGGTCAAACCACTGAAACTTTTTCTGACTCATATTCATAGCAAATATCACAGCAAGAGGTTTCACACTGATGCCAGTTATACGAGCTCGTATAAGCCCCGGAAAGAGAGGTGAAAATGTGATTTATTTTTGCTTATTTTAACAGATTTTGCAGCTTTAAAGTTAAAAGGACCAGTGAGGCTACATCCACATTCATGCAAACTTATAGTTTTAGAGTGGAGAACTACCCCTCCCATCAGGCTCTGGTCCCTTTGAGGCATTCAACGCATACTTCAATTCTCTCCTTACCATGGGAATAAAACAACAAGCCCACTATTCATTT
Organism: Seriola aureovittata; assembly: GCF_021018895.1. NCBI lineage: Eukaryota > Metazoa > Chordata > Actinopteri > Carangiformes > Carangidae > Seriola > Seriola aureovittata. The sequence continues at coordinate 6,272,479 of NC_079384.1, forward strand.
GTGAACATATCTGCACTTTTTTTTTCTTTTTTCTTTTCCATCTCCGTCTTTACACTGAAATTTTCTCATACAAGCTTTTACCCAGTGACCTCGCTGTGCTGGAACACACTCGTTTAATAGAAGAGAAGAAGCAATGCAGTCTCAGTCTTCTTCTTCTTCTTTTCTTTTTTTTTTTTTGACACACCAGCATGTTGACATGATCGGGCCAAACATGTTGGAACCGAGTGTAAAATATTATCTGTGAAGTGAGGAATGATGACCCACTTATACTGTTGCAGGAGTGTGTGGAAAAAGATACAGAGACAACGTCTGTTTGGTTTTATTATAAAAATGAGAAACCTCAGAGGAGCCGCTTCATAAACAAATCAAATACTACAATTTCAAACGTGTGTGTCTAATTGATTTGGAAGTCTGATTGCAGCTCAGGACATTTAATATTTAAGGTTTTTTTTTTTTTTTTTTTTTTTAAAAAGGAGATTTCTGGACGTGTAACAGCCAAAAGCTGGAGCTCTGTATCATGGAAAAATATTGATTTTGCAGTGGCCTGAGTAAGACAGACACTCACTCACTCACCCACCCACCCACCCACCCACCCCCCCTCCACACCCTCCACACCCTCCACACCCTCCACACCCCCACCCTTGTCTTTATTCCATTAATCTCTCTGAGCGCTGTAAGATACTGGAGGGTTAGTGTAACATCGTGCAGCTCTAAAATATTCCAGCCCTCACTTTGCCTGTGGCATCCATATGTTTAATTTCACTACAAATGTTTTGACAGCAAATGAAACTCTTTTCTTTCTCCTTTTTTTCAACGTTAGGTCGGGGATTTGTGGAGCAAAAAAAAAAAAAAAAAGAGTTCTTTTCTTTTTCTTTTCTTTTTTTTCTTTTTACTTTCTCTCTCAGCTTCTTTTGAGTGTGTGTGTGTGTGTGTGTGTGTGTGTGTGTGTGTGTGTTTCAAAAAGAAGCACAGTGATGCTTTATTTAATTGGTTGTGGACCACCTGGAGTTTCAACATTTCCCCTGGTTGATTTCAGACTCCCTCAGGTCAACTATACACGTGAAGTGTGTAGCTGAAGAGAAGACGGATGAAATATGTTGTTTGCGATGCTAAAATGATATAATGTTGTATAGATCGTGTTTTAAATTGTATGTTGTTTTTGTTGTTGTTTTTGTGTGTGTGTGTATGTTTTATTAAAAAACTGTTTTTTGTCATGCTTTATTTTTTAAATAAAGAATTGAAAGGGAAGTCTTTTAACTTTTGATTTGTTCAACACATAATCCTTTAGCCTCTGCCTCAACAAACACACACACACACACACACACACACACACGCACGCACACGCACACACACACAAACCTATTTAAAGGCATCCACTCACACAAAGTACACAATAAACACAAGCACATGACCTGCAGGTGTGTGTATGACACTGGACACCATCGACAAGACACAATACGCTCTGTATTAGTCTCACACACACAACATCTGTGTGTGTGCGTGTGTGTGTGTGTGTGTAGGGAGGGCAGACGAGGAAGGAAGGAGGCTTATGAGGTCACCAGGGGAGAAAGAGGAGGAAAGAGGATAGTGAACTAGAGAGAGCAAAGGAGGGAGCATGTGTGTGTGCGTGTGTGTGCAGGTGTGCATGAAGCAGGGCCTTGGTGGCGGGGGGGGGGTCTAACGTGTGCTTCCGGTGCAGGATAGCCCATTCATCATTCTCACATGGTGGGTTTACTTTGCCAGTGATAGAGAAAGGGGTGAGGAGCAGCACTACGGGGAGAATTAATGTGTGTGTGTGTGTGTGTGTGTTGGAGGAGGGGCATGTCAATTGAGAATGAGACCGATAGCCAAACCAGATGTGAAGGTGTGTGCTTTTGCTTATGCGTGTGTCTCTGTGTGTGTGTGTGTGTGTGTGGCGAGGTGTGACACAGGGTCAGATTTACTCCCCCTTCCTCCCCCCTTCAACTGACATACCTGTCATATGCCACCTCCTTCTCCCTCCTTTTTCTCCCCCACCCTCACCTACATAAAATTAGATAACACACACACACACACGAAAACCTCTCTACATTCCTCTATAGCACATAAAATCACACAGATATGCTCAAAACACACACACATAAAACACAATCACACACACACACACACACACACACACGCACGCACACACGTGCACACGCACACACCACAGCAGAAGATGTTAAGTTAAAGGTGGTCTTGTTTTGGATGACATCACACCACAATTGTGTGTGTGGGTTCAGAGTAGGGTCAGGTGACATAACAGATGATCCCATCATGTCTCAAACAAACCTCTGCTGCCATGGCAACGGCAAAATATGCAACAGGCCGTCCTGAGAAAGAGGAGGAGGTGGAGGTCAAAGGCTGGGGGTGGAGAAGGAGGAGTGCAGATGGAGGAGTCACATCCTCCGTTCGAACGCTGCAGTGACTTCACACCTCCTCTCCGCCTTCCTCCAGGTTTCTGTGTGTTTAACTGTGAAGCAGCTCGACTGGAAACGCCCGGGCGCTCCTCGCAGACCGCCTGCTGACCTCTGACCGGCAGGATCAGCCGGTGACGGGAGGGATGGGCCACAGCCTCCCCTGCTGGACGCACACCAAACCACAACGTGATGGAAAACGTCCTGATCATGAATCATCTGAACCCGATTAACTGAACCAATTAAAGGATCCATATGATTAAAAGTCAGCAGATGAGGTGAGATTTGATGGAGAGTGTTTTTTTTTCTCTTTCTTTTCTTCAATCTTTAAAGGGGAGATGGTGAAGGGTGAGAGAGGGGACACTGAGGCGAGGTCACCACGGTAACAGGGAATTGGGAACACCTGTGGGATTCTGGGATTCGTCACATCATAGACATGCATGAATAACACACTGATGCAGTGTAAATGTGCACGCAAGGTCCTCGTTCTCACACACACACACACAAACACGCGCACACACACACACACACACACACACACACACGCACACACACACTTTCCTCTGACCTTGTTTGGGGTCACAGAGAGGGGGGACTGAAATGAGTTTCAAATGTTCACATTATTTATTATTGGGTATCATCTCACTGTACAAATCCCTTACAGATGTTAGCCTCTGGTGCATGCCTGGGCGTGTGTGTGTTGTGCAGTGTGTGCTTTTAAAAAGGAGGTTGTTAGTGATTGGTGAGGTTATGGAAGTCAGTACATGTTAAGTGATGGTGCATCTTCGTGTGTGTGTGTGTGTGTGTGTGTGTCAGTAGGGGGTGAGGCTCTGAGTGACTGGAGAAGAAATGAGGGATGATCTTTATGTGGCGACTTATTTGTTTTTGAATGTGGGAGGCTCAGAGGCCCCTAACTAAAGGCATCAAACCCAGTGCAAGAGGGACGTCCGTCACTGTACCGACAGAAGACACACACACACACACACACACACACACACACACACACACACACAACGAGACAGCAAGAGGAAGAGAGAGCGACGCACACGCCGCACTGTCTTGTGATCAGCCCCTTGTGAGCTTCATTTGAGAGAAAGTAGCTTCTCTTTTTGTGGAGGAAAAACAAGCGTGGTGCAAGAGCAGGATGATCAGTCACACAGCGGCTGCACTTTCACAAGGTGAAGAGTGGTGAGTCTGTGAGAAGTGGGAAAGTGATGTGATCCAGAGTCAGAAAAGTTGAAGAAATTCTAATGTTACAGAAAGAAAGCAGAGTGCAGGTCAGTGTTTGTCTCCAGGAAGAGATTTTGTTCATCAACAACACAGTTGTGTCAGGTTTAAAAATTTTGCAGACAAAATTATGAATAAAGGAAAAATTTGTAATAAAGCATCTAAAGCTGTAGCTTCGAGGAAACTGAGAGTTTTGTATCTTAGGTTAGAATTTTATGAACCTGGACAGAGTTTACATAATGTAAATGAAACTTAAATATTCTCGGTATTTTACTGGGTAATTCCAGTGATTTTAGAACTATTAAAATTAAAAAGTAGCTACGTTTAAGCCCGAAATAAATTAAAATAAAATTTCCCCACCAGCATTTTATTGCACACTATATGTTGACATTTAAACTTGAATTCAGATTTTCACACAGGGAAATAAAATTGACAGAAAACGCACCAGAGCTGTAAACTGAATAAACAAAATATGAGGAAATAAATGATTGTGTTAAACAGAAAATTTAAAACACTTTCTTTTTGTTGTCTGATGAAGTCAAACATTTCTGAAAGAGTAGAGCTGCTCTCAGTATTTTTAAAACCCGGCTGCAGCCCGGACAACGTCACAACCCAACGCAATGAAAATGATGTGTCTCAAGATTTCAAGTCTCCACAATTAATAAATATTGTTAATAATTATTAATAATTCTCACGGTTCAAAACAAGGCTGTTTTTAAGTTAATGACAGATGTTCAGTTGAGATTTTTGACACATGGTTTTTGAAGGACAGCAACACAAGTCTAAGTGCAAAATTACACTTACATTAATACAATTCTTTCTATTACTGCAAATGTAATATTAGCTTTATATTAGTATTAGTAAGAAAATATTTGCATTACTTTTATTGGAATTTTTACCAATAAACTAAAATGTGGCTTTTCTCAGATTTCGTCTGTGAAATTGGTGAATTTCTGAAAACCTCTCCTGAAAGAACTTCCTGTAGCTTCTAGGATTATTTGGACATAACGAAACAAATGAGGAAGCTGTATAAACAAATAAGATCACATGTGATTATCACAGGCATGAAGTCAGATTTACAAACAGAGAAGGAGGCGCCTGATGTGTCCGAGGTCTGGAAGCTGCAAAGCTCCACGTAAAGGTCAATGGTGAAGTCAGAGGCAGAGGAGCGGTGGTGGCGAGGAGGAAGAGGAGGAGGAGGAGGAAGAGGAGGAAGAGGAGGAGGACCGGTCAGTCACCGGGTCCGCCTCAGGACAGAGGGTCAAGCTCCGTCACAGCCACTGCTGACCTTTCTGGTGTCAGAGCAGGATGTTCTCTGTGCGTGTGTGTGTGTGTGTGTGTGTGTGTGTGTGTGTATGTGTGTGTGTGTGGATGTGGCCTGGCCTGGGGGAGGACTGAAGGTAGGTCATATATAAATGTGGCCACATGTTGAGCAGGGGAAACAAATCACCTCTGCATTGGGATTATTTTTTGTTTTGTTTTGTTTTGTTTTGTTTTGTTTTATTTGGTGGGAGGTTTGGAGTTGGACATCAGCAGATAAATGGAGAACACACACACACACACACATACAGAGGAGGGGGAGGAGGGGACTCTGGTACTTTGTAAAACACCTCGGGTTTCTGTTTTTGGCCCCCACACTAGAGAGTCCTTGGCAGAAGCTAAATGGGCAAAAGTAAATAAAAGTGGCCATTATGTGTGGGCTCCAGTAAATAGCTGCTCTCTTGTCTCTCTGTGCTTCAAAAAGAGGGGCGGAAGATGCGATCACGAGGAAAGCCCGTGTCTTTTCTTCTCCAGCCACTATAGAGGGGGTCTGGCTCTCCTCCACCGCCCCCCCTTCCTCCTCTTCTTCTTTACCCCCTTATTCTCCTCTCTCTCTCTCCCTCCCCCTTTCAGCTTTCTCTTTCTGCTTCCTGTTTCTCTCTCTCTCTCCCAGTTCACTCCTGTCATCCCTCTCCTCTCCGTCCCTCTCCTCTCTCTGTTTCCCCGCCGCTCCTCTCTGACGTTAAAACCCCGGCTTTGCCCGCCCAGTGTTTCTCAAACATGCAGGAAGGGAGAGATCAGTGGTGTCCTCGGAGAGGGAATTACACAGCTGAATTTCGATGAGAACAGAAGAAAGGAAGAGGAAGGGAGAACAAGTAGAGGCGGAGAAGGCATGTGAAAAGGGAGAGAGGGAAGAAGGATAGTATATCCTTCAAGGGGGGAAAAAAAGAAATGGGAGGAATGTGGAAAACTATGTAGAAGACTGGATGAGTGAGAGTGAGCCGTGCAAGAGTTGATGCTAAAAAAAAAAATCTGCATAAATGTAGTTTGAGGTGTGTGTGTGTGTGTGTGTGTGTGTGTGTGTGTGTGTGTGTATATGTGTGTGTTGCCGAGCTGAGATAAGATCCATAACTGTGAGCATCTGCCCATAATTTGTGCTAACAAGTGAATGCCTGTGCTTGTGTGTTATTTGCTGGGACTGAAGAGATATTTCCTGTTTATTAGGGGGGGAATCTGCTGCGTTTGCACCAACGCGCACAACACACACACACACACACACACACACACACACACACACACACACACACACACACACACACACACAGAGAGGAGAAAATCAGCAGCTGTAAGTTAAATGTTTTTTTTCTATCCCGGTGTGATGTTACGAGGTGAGATGTTAACATGTATTCAAAGTTGTGGGCTTGAATGTGACCTTTGACCTCTGCTCTTCAGTTCTTTCATTCCATAGTTTCTGTTGTTTGGTCTGAACACCCTAAAAGTGTAACTGCACTTTAGTTGTATTTTAGACTCATTTCACCCAAACAAGAAAAAACTTGTTTTGCTTTGTTTTTGTATTTCAGTATTTTAACCTCCATTGTTTTGGTCTAGCAGTAGAAATACTAAAGACGAGATATCACTGGAGATTAGTGAGAATCTTTCTTGTAATTTGGGTGAACCAACCATTTAAACTCCAGACATAACTCTTTTCAAATATTGGATCAGATCTTAATCACATAAAGAGCAGAAACAAACAGCGAGTCTTTCGCTCGTCTTCTTGGCCTCAGGTACACGACAAAATTAGGCAAACAAAAGGTTTGGTTTGTCGTTTAAATCAACTTTGAAACCTCAACGTTCCCCTTTTCTCTGCTGACCCTCCAGCAGTCTGTGGGAAAAGTCACAAAAGACTGTGAGAAAATGTTCATTTCACTCACAGAGAACTCTTTTGCGTGATTTGGAAATGGTCAACAGAGCTGAAAGCAAATGTGGCAAAATGTCCACCTCAGACTCTTTCAGCTCACTGTCAAACTGCTGCCTGTTTCTTTTCATGTCCCATCTATGTAATCTTTCTGTGGTTGGAAAAAATTCCTCTCACACATTAAGTGCAATTCAGGAAACAAGCATTTCACTTTCACATTTTATAAAGGTTTTTCTCAGTCTGGACTGCATCATCCAGGGCTTTTTACTGGGTTTGTTGGGGGTGTTCAGGCCGCTGGCTATTCTGTCTCTGTCTGTAATAAATCAGTACAGCTATAAAAAAATTTAAAAAAAAGCAGGAATAATCCTAATATTCGCTGGGTAAAGACCTGGCTGTTCATGTGATAAGTGCCACTCCTAAAATCCTAATGATGCTGCTGGCACCAGAGAGCCACATAAAGCAGCGTTTCAAATGGAAGGCCTGTTTCTGGCCGAGCGGCCGCAGACAGCCGCAGAGAGAAGGAGCGGTGGAGGAGCCCGAGGAGAACCTGGGACAACACCACCTCTCCTGGCTCTGAACTCTGCACCGGGCTCAAACACCGTCAATTACTGCGAGATATACGGGCCGGCCCGTTTCCACCACTTTACTGAGTCCCCTTCAGTTGCAGCCCACTCGGACTGTAAATTATCACCCCCTCCCTCCCTCCCTCCCTCTCTCCTCCGCCTCCTACCAAGGTTTGCAGCAGTTTGGAGTCACCAGTGAGACCCTCCTCTGTCTCGGTCCGATTCTGAAGGAATTCCCTCCCTCTGTGTGCCAAACCCCAAGCCTTTGCAAACCAGAGCTGTGGAGCATGCAGCTGCACGCTCATGTGGACACGCTCACTCGCAAACATTGATTTAAACACACACAAATGCACACAAATGTTCGTATATGGTTTATAAAATCCCCTGGAGCTATAGATCATTGGGAACAGGTAGAGAGTTTAGCATACACACACACACACACACACACATGCACAGGCTGTAGATCATTGAGGTGGGCAGGGACGTCAGCACTCCCATACACAGTGAGCCTTATTGCAGAGTTTAATAGAGGAAAGCCAGCATGAATCCCCACAGTCATTCTGTTCCAGTCAAACACACCATTCACAACACACTGGCCCTGTGTGTGTGTGTTGTGTGTGTGTGTGTGTGTGTGTGTGTTCATACACACATGCACGTTCCTACATACTGTACATTATGTGCTTCAGTGTTCACTGTGTGTGTGTGTATAGTTAGATATGTATACAATATGAATGTGATTGAGTGTGTTCTCATGCAAACATGACATACCGTGTGTGTACTGTATGCGCTGTGTGTGTACGAGCCATATGTGTGGTTATGCATGCACACTTACTGTATAAGCGACATCTGTGTGTGTGTGTGTGTGTGTGTGTGTGTGTGTGTGTGTGTGTGTGTGAGCAGTAGGATTGGTGGGGGCCATATTGACCCATCACTGCTGTTCTGTCACCTCTTCTCTTTATGAGTCTAGCCTTTTAAAAACACACTGGATTTATGGTCAGTTTGGGCGCTATCTCAGACATGGTGTGTATGTGTGTGTAAGTGAGAGAGAGAGAGAGAGAGAGAGAGAGAGTGTTGAGTCAAGAAAAGTTTTCCCCCAAAACACCAAACCTAGTGTAGAAAATTAGTCTTGTTTGCTGTCAAAAGAGGAATTAAACACATAAACATTCAAAGTGATGAGAGGGTTATTAGCGCTGCGTGTTACTCCAGCACTACAGAGAAAGAGAGGTAAGGAGATATAAAAGAGAGAGAAACAATGAAGGTGCCACAGGGAGATGTCCGCTGTATCATTCTGTGCAACATTCAACTAATCTCTCGTCTGTCTTGGAGTATAAATACAGGAAGTAACCAATCAAGGAATAAACCAGATAGAAGATGATCTCTGATTATCTGCGTTGTCTCATCTACAGATTAAACAGTAAATGATCTGACGACGCAGCGAGCTGTGGCCAGTTCGACTGTTTTTACACGACATCAGACACGGAAGAAATAAATCACAAAAACTCATAAAAGGGGATGAAATTAAAAATGTATCCATAATGCTCTGGGAGTCTGTGGTTGTGCAAGCAGTGACAGTAAAAATGTTTCAGACTAACATGTTTAGTTTGGGATGTAAACTATCTGAGTTGTGATGTTTACACGTGCTGACCCAAAACCAGGTTATCTGTGTAAGAACAGAATCCTGCATGTAAACACAGTGATTAATGTCCATATTAACACTTAACACACACACACATTGCACACGCATGCATACAGAGCTGAGCAGTGCAGATGGCGACTTGGCATCTTTCTCTCTCTCGCTCCCTTTTCTGTGTGTGTAACGCAAAATCCCACGTCATCTTGAAAATGCTCTGCCTCCAAATTGATTTCACAGTGCGAGAACCCCCTTGGAGATTAACAAAGCAAATTCCACTTCTACTCTCCAAAAGAAGCACCCACAGATTTTTTGCTTAAACCTCAGATAAGCAGACGTGGAGGATTTTCTTGAGACTATACATCCTTTATCTGTGATTCTAGGTGCTATGTAATTGTGGATGGAGTCTAATGTGTGGTCCATTTGCTTCATTAATGGGGCAGACGCAAGCCGTTCAGCCAAGAAAACGCCTATTGTTCTCTTTACCTTCACGTTTTTTAATGTGTAGCATTAGTCCGCCGGTTGTTAGTGCTAGACCATAGTGCTTTGCTGATGGTCAAATGACAAAGTCTTAATAGAATATAGTGGGACGGGCAGGACAAAGGTGGGCAATGTTCAGCTGGATGCAGCCAATTCCTGTGTGAGAGGCCTGCCTAAAAACCCTATTCATAGGCCGTCTAATGCTGGTGCGTAATTAAATGTGATTACTGGAGCAGAGGGCTTCTCTCTCCCTCTCTGAGGGCCACACACAGGACTGGAGGCAGCGTGCATGCGCTCATTAAGGAGGCGCTAACAGATGTACACAAGCAACGACCACAGGCATACCTAAAAATCTGAGCCATATCTCTCTCCCTGACACACACACACACACACGCACACACACACACACACACACACACACATAAACACAAGTAAAAAAAAAAAAATCATGTATCTCCTAAATGTCAACTTTTCAGGCGCTCAGAAAAGCAGGATTAAATTTGAAAGGGAATAAGCCCAAGGGTGGTAGATTTTTTTTTTTTAGGTCTTCAACTGGAGATTAAACATGAATTGGAGATGCAAGGTTTTTTCCTGACAGTTTGTAGGCTACCAAAGTCTCTCCAAAATGCACAAAAACAAACAAACACATACCAAGTAATGTAGCAGTAAATAAAAATCAGGGTAAACTATGACCTTCAGTCAGTGATAATCATAAGGCAAACAAGAAATATAAACAAAAATCAATTATGGTTTCCATACACACACACACACACACACACACACACACACACACACACACACACCTTGTCTGGCCTGCTCTCCGGTCCAGTTTCCTGGGCAGACACAGTCCCCTGGTGCTCATGGGAAATAGTGAGCATGCCAGGCCCCACAAAGGCGTCCTTTCAGTCGCCCGCATGCTTGACCTGTGCAGGGTCAGCGCTCTGCTTTGTGCCCCGTGACCCCTGAGTGACCCGGGGTCATGGTGAGGGCCCGAGGTCAGATCCAGATGCCTGCGTCTAATTTCACCCCAACTGGGTTATCCGTCCAAATCTGCTCTAAAATTTGCCCCACCACCCCCCCAAAACCCACTACTACCTCCACACATGACTGAGTCCCAGAGAAATACATAGGTACTCTACAGTCTAATTGGACTACTGTGGAGTAGTGCTCATGCTCAAGCTCTCTCCTACTCTCGGTCTCACACACACGCACGCACACACAGACACACACACACACACACACATACATACATATACACACACCGATCTGACCCCCTGTAACTGCACTAATACCCCATCCCATGGCCTTTGGTCTATCTTGAGGGATTAGGTGCAGAAAGACACACACACACAAACACACACACTTCCACATACACACACACACACTTAAGAGTGCGGCAGGCCTGGCTGAGGGTCTACCTTGAGGGATTAGGTGCAGAGAGACAGGACCCTCCAGCCAATCAACCGGTCTGTCACATTGATTTTGAGGGGTCACTAGTGCACAATGGCCAGGGTTTTCCTGTCTTAACCTCTCTGATCACACACATATGCACACACACACTCATACACATGCACACATAATGACAAAAAACTTTATTTATATCATATTCGTAAAAGGCAGAGCTGGCGAGGTGCCTTATGGGTGGGTAAAAAGCAAGAATAGCAAACAATGAAAGGTAAAAATAGAAAGCACAAGATAAAATGAGACTGAATAAGAGTGTAAAACAGAAATCTTTATATACATAAGATTAAAATGGTTAAATATTCAAGTCTTTAAAAGTTAGTTTTCAGAGGAGACCGTTAAAGATAATACTGGATGTACAAACTCTTCAGACAGGACTTTCCACACATTTGTGCACACATACACACACATACACACACATTATTACAATTCAAACCCCCCCCCCCCCCCCCGTCTGCCTCTCAAAGCTTCATCACATCCCTGCTTCTGCAAATCCTCTGTCCCTGGGGGAAAGCACAACCGGCTGGGGGAAAGCTCCCAGGTCAACCCCCACTTCCAACCCCTCACTCCGTCTTCTCTTTCCTGGTCAAACAACACAATAGTCAGAGAGGGCACCAGGCAGGCGCTTTGACTAATGGAAATAAACCGGGCCACTGCCAGCAGCATTTCAGGTGCTCAGTCTGACTACGTTCTCTCTGACGTCAGCCACGATTGCCCTGTTCTGTTTTAGTCCTTTTTGTTTCCCCTCGCACCTTTAGCCCTCACATCCCTCTGTTGTCTGTTTCCCTTTCCGGAAGGTATTCTCTGAGGCATCTGGAAAAACAGGATTCATGCATGTCTGCTGGTATTGTTATCATTACAGAGTCCGCAAGTGGTGAAAGAAATATACAGGTTCTTTACTTAAGTAGAAGTAGTGATACAAAAATGTAAAAATGCTCCATTTCAAATTTAAGTCTTGCATTCAAAATCCTGCTCAAGCAAAAGTACAGCATTAGCAGCAAAATGTGTTTAAAGTATCTAAAGTAATTCATAATGCAGAACATTGGGGAAACTTTGACTCGTATATAATTATGCATTACATTATTGTAAATTGGTTGTAAATACTAATGCTTGAATGTGGCAGCAAAATGTTATTGTTTTTGCTGGTCAATGTGGAGCAAGTTTAAAACTACTTTACCTACACTCCGTAGTTTAGTCCAGTGGTTCCCAACCTAAGAGTCAGGCCTCCTCCAAACAGCAAAAGGGTGACAAGATAAATCTGATGGGTCGTAGGATGATTAGTGGGGAAGGAAAGATGAAATAACAGAAATGCGATAAAAAACTTTAGACAAGAAAAATCACTCTTTGCTGGAACTGCTATCAGCTCATAAACATCTAAAAGTGGACACTATTTTTTCTAAGTGGTCAAAGGCAACAAACGTTGGGAATCACTGGTTAAATCTAAAATGTATTATATTTTATAAGATTCCGATATGTTTTTTTTTTTTAAATGTAAAATGTTACTTTTAGAAAGAAGAAAAACTAAAGTTGTAACATGAATATAGTGGATTAAGAAGTACAATATTTACATTTGAAATGCAGTGGTGCAGAAGAAAAGCAGTATTAAAAAGAAATATAATGCAAATAAAGTAGGCTACAAGTGGTTCATTATTTTTTCATAGCAGTGGCTTAACGTAAAACAAAAGTATTTTTTATAATTTTTTTTTTTTTTTAATTATAAAAACTTAAAATTGCTGGAAAGAAAGTAAAAAGGAAGATAAAAAGGGCCCTAAAGTATATCCAAAGAATATCCAATGGCAGTAAAGTCATGTGACCACTAGTGGGCGCCCAAGTATTTCCACAGTATTAAACCCAGCGGACTGTGTCGTCTTCTCTCACCTCCTCGACTCGCAGCCTTACTTCCTGGATACGCGCTCAGAAAAACAGCCAGGTTGGATTTGTTATTATCATCTTACAACGAGTTTCCGTGGCTTATACACTCATCAAACACGAAACATCCCGGCGATAGATGGTCGTTTAATATCACGAAATCACCGATGATAACGTAAAAACAGTACAGAGAGGCGGAGGGCGCAGAAGTCGTAGCGAAAGGTGAGTTAGTTCACGAAACTATTAACGGTTAAATTAGCTTGCTAGCTGAAAGCTTCAGTCTTAATGATCAGTTTGTGTTCATTTTAATACGTTTAAAGTTGGCGTTTGTGTTCGTCTTTTGTTATTGTGTGTTTTATAAAACAAATGAAGGTTAAACCATGTCAAATGTTACCCTCGGTTGTTTCTGTGTTCTTCCCCAGAGCGCCACGTCATTGATCGGCGGAGGAGTCAGAAAAACACACCCGGAATTTAGTCCGAGTCCCCGCTTTGGACGAGAAAGATAAGACGGGTATACTTCTCCGTTAGCCTTTAGTGTGCTGCTGTCACCGGGCTGTTTTGTTTTGTCTGGCCGAGGGTGGACCAGTCAGATAGCGGTTCAAAATGACGGCGTCCAACTCGGGTCTCATCATGAACGTGGTGAACAGCATCGTCGGAGTCAGCGTGCTCACCATGCCCTTCTGCTTCAAACAGGTGGGTCGCCTGCGGATGGGCAGGTGCTGCGATAAAAAACTCTCCTCTGAAACCTTTATTTTGACTGGATTGATTATTTAAGTAAAAATAAAACTGCATTTAAAGTTTTAGAAGTTAAGGCAAGAAAATGTACTCAAAAAACGAAAAGTGCTCATGCAGAATGAGCCTTTTCAATATCTAAGCTGTGCCTTAATGCTGAGGTTAGTGAAGGTGAAGGGAAATAGTTATTGCAACGTTAATATTAGCTTTTATTTAAGTCCATTAATATCACACATCAGGCAACATAGGGAGCCAGTCACGTGCTATGAAAACATGATAGAGCATACTTTATATCTGAAAACTTTTGCATGATTTGGTCCCCAGTACATCATACACAAATTGTTATGCATGAAGTAAAAATGAGAGGTTTCAGCTTGTCAAAAACAATATTGTATACAGTCAGTTGTAGTTTTGGGTAATGTATTTGTTTTACGGAGAGGTTTTTACAACATTTATTCTAACTTTATTGATGTGAAAGAGCTGGAAAATATGTTCACATCACAAGTCGTAGCCCTCAAAATGACCATGAAATTGTTAAATCAACTCCTTTCTAAAACAGTTTCAACAAAAACTGAAAATGATAACCTTTGGCTTAATAATGGGAGTATGTTTCATTTTGGCCTCTGTGTGTTTTGTGTTGTCAAGAGTGTGAACTGATATTTGCTTAATGGTTAAGTTATTTTACAGCCTGGCAACTTCCTCATTAGGTCAATGGATGCTTGGTTGCATCCCAGTCTGTTGGCAGACTGCATCAAGAGTCTTTATGCTCTTCCTGTTCTATCATTCAAACGCCCTGTCTTACAGGTTGTGGTACATACTGGAAAAACACCGCAGGGAAGGGTACTAGCCTCTGACTTAGAAAATAAAAGAGTTAAATATTATTGAGTATCATCACAATGTGATGTCACTGTTGTGAGGGAAAGTCAGTCTACTTCATGCATCACTGCCTTGCTGTGCTTGTGGTTTGTGGCCTTGAACGAAGAATACACAACTCAAAGCAAAGTTCTATGTTCATGCTGTTCAGTAGGAACATAAGAAGATGAGGAGTTACTTTAAAAAGCCAGGTTTACCCCAGAATGAATATTTTCATTGGGCCATCGCTTTGTATTTAAAAAAATCTCTCCAATATCTGAAGATAGTGTGACTACAACTGAGATTTTAAGAACCACCACACTGTCCCCACCCCAATTTTCATCAATTTTCATCTTACTTCGGTAATTGAGCTGCTGATATGGGATTTAATTTTAAGTTTCAACAATAAATCACAGTTTTTGTTTGTTTGTGTTTTCTTTGGGGAATCTAATTTAGTGATTCACACATAATCAATCACCATCAAGTTGTTAACACTCATAACTCATAACTAAAGCATTGACTATAATATGATCAGGATTATTATAATAATTCCTTTTCTACTGAAAATGATGGAGAAAATTAGCCGCATTTAGCAGAGCCTTTGGCATTTGGAGCTCCTTTGTGGTTATGGTTGTCACACAGGTCTCTGTTAATGTTTTATCACATACTCAGTGGAAGCTAATTTTTCTCCTGTTATAGATTAAACTGATTTGCTTAACTCCTCTGGGCGAATAAAAGTTAGGTTATTTGCTGCATTCTTTTGTTTGATTATCAAGTGTGAGTATAATTTCTCTCAGACTTTTCCTCTCTGTGGACCTTTATGTTTTCAGCCAAATGCTTATCATAGAAATATTTTATATTAAACTAGCTAATATGTTTCTTCCTTGGACCGGAGTTGTAATTAGTTTTAAAGACTAAATTTGGTAGATAGATGGATAGTTTAGATGACATTTTGACTGTTAGCCAGAACATCAAGGTTACTCTAACAATGCTGTGGGTATGACTTAATAGAAGAGACTAGATCAGGACGGGTCTGTGAAAGTATGTCTGACGTACGTTACCTCTCTGCTCTCACAGTGTGGGATCGTGCTGGGAACCATACTGTTGTTCTTCTGTTCCTGGATGACCCACAAATCTTGCATGTTCCTGGTCCACACGGCCAACAACACCAAACGCAGGACCTACGCTGGACTGGGTGAGTTTACGTTGTAAAAATTTACATTTTTATGTAAATAAATGTTACATTTGCTGCTTTGTATTTATAACAATACAGTAGTTTATATGTGGAGGGTTTGTTTTTGTGAGGTCATCCAGGACGGTGATGGTGGTTGCAGCAGCCACTGCTTGTTTAAAATGGAGGTAGTTGGTAGTTAGCATCATGACTCAGCAGGGAAATAAAATTGTGTCAGCTACAGAAACTTAAATTTCATTGACAGAAAGCCTCATCAGATTATAAATTCAAGCTCCTGTACTGTAGTATACTCAGGAAACAAAGAGTGTGTTGGGAATGCTAGATAAGCATAGCAATGATAGTTTGAGCTCAGGTATTATCATGACAGGCTATTTTAGGACACAGCCATCTGTTTGTCTTCACGTTGTTCACACTGACATCATTCCCTTCTCTGCAGCCTTCCATGCTTACGGGAAACCAGGAAAAACACTGGTGGAGACGAGGCAAGTCTCATTATTTATTCATACCACACATTATGCTGTATTTTAAGTGTAGACAGTGACTTTATTTTCTGCAAGTAATCGTTATAGAGCTTTGAATGTTGAGACATTTAAAGTGGTTCAGTTCATTTAGATCACCAGTTGTATATAGAAAGATAAATAGAAAAGTTCAAAGGTAATATAAAATGGATTTATTTCCAAAATCGTTGACACTGATAACATTTGAATTTGCACCTGTCTCGGTTTTCTCTCCTCTGTCCCTGCAGTATGATTGGATTGATGTTGGGGACCTGTATTGCCTTCTATGTTGTCATTGCTGATTTGGGATCAAATTTCTTCGCTCAGCTGTTGGGTTTACAGGTTTGAGATCATGACTTTTACACATATTTTTGTCACAATCTTTGAACATGTTGCAACACTGATTGATCAAATGATACATGTCATCTCCTTTCTCTTCTCTGCCCTGTTCTTAAACAAAATACTCAACTGTAGCAAATGTTCGAAGCAACAAGCAGAGGATGAGAAGAGTCGAGATGATGTTGTTTTCTTGTGTCATGCTATCGTTTAAAGGTGACTGGCAGTTTTCGCGTGCTGCTGCTGATCGCCGTGTCTCTCTTCATCGTGCTCCCGTTGAGTCTGCAGAGGAACATGATGTCCTCCATCCAGTCCTTCTCCGCTATGGCTCTCATGTTCTACACCCTCTTCATGTTCACGGTGAGCACGCCGTCACACAGACAGCTACACTCTACGCAATGCATCTGAATAGGCTGCAGTGGAAAACACTTTGGCGATGCTGACAAAGCTGAACAGTCAAAATGCCTGAGATAAAAACCTATCATGTTAGCTATACACTGCACCGCAGTATATCGTTCCCAGTATTATAAAGTGTAGCGACAGTCTGACATCTGTAATGCTGAAAGATGACGTTTAATTAAATGGATCCTGCTAAAGTTAAAAGTGGTTAGAGATTTAGAACAGCATTTAGGAAATTCATCAGTAATATTATAGTCATGCAGTCGTAATACATAGTGGATTAATATCTGGACCAAACTAATCTACCCTAGCAACAGAAGACAGTTTCTCTTTTTTTGCTCATGCGCATTTTCTTGCATTTTCCCATTTACTTTAAGTACAGGAATTGACATGTTTTTCCCCCTGTAGTATTATGAGCAGTAGTGTAGTGTAGTCTGTAATATTCATATGTAGTGTGCTACATATGAATATTAGAGGTCTCTTATGTCTAACCTGAGTTTACCTTCTCAAGTTACCTTCTGTTTTAAACTGAAACCTGTTTGATTTTGTGAATATTGTTTGGATGAATGCCATTTTGTTGTATTTTGCGTTAATTCCTTCTTATTTGCTCCATTGTACTGTATGTCTTCCTTATCAACACAATATTGTCTTGCTCCTCTTTTTTTTTTTTTTTTTTTTTTTTTTTTTTTTTTTTTTTTTTTTTTTTTTTTTTTAAAGAGCAGATTCACACTCAATCACATCAGGCAGAAAACAGTTGCTGCACAGCTCTTTATAGGCTGAAACAAAGACTTTCCCCTGGGATGGAGACACCACTTGGAAATTGGCCCCTAGGGACATTTTAAACACTGTAAGCACAAAGTAAATGGTGGTCAGATGGTCAATTCCACTTAATCACAAACCTTTGCAACTATAGGGAATTGTCTTTCTATAGTTGCTCATTTATTATAAAAAAAAAAACAAAAAAAAAAACTTTGCCTATGAGAGATGTCAATATGTTAAAATGCATTTTTATATATTTTAGACTTCCTCTAGACTTTTGTGGTCCATTCATTTGAAATACTGTTTATATATCAAACGCATTTCCCACAAACGCACAACATTCCCATTTGTACATTTGTACTTTTCTGCCCCAGCTAATCAGAATTCATCAGCAACACCACTAAATATTTCTGTTAACACAAGCCTTAATAATTATTCGGATATATCCTTCAGGAACTTCGAAAGAATAACATTTCATGTTTAGCTGTGTAGCCCTGCCTCAACTCTTTCATGATGTTGTGGCTGCATCTTTCTTTGAAACGTTTTAGTCATGCTGCATTTTTGGCTACACCACAACCAGTGATGTCCCTGCACCAGACAGTTTAATACAAAACTGCTGTGACCAGAAAAAACATGTTGTAAATGAGTACAGAAGACACATTTTCTTTCCACTCTGCACATTGTAACCTCGTAGATGTGTTTGCAAATATTAATCGATTGAGCGTATTGTTCATACAGTGTCAGAAAATGGTCACCATAATTGCTTTGATACCGAGGTGACATCTTGTCGAACCTGCAGTCCAAATCCCAAAGATATTCAAATGAAAATGCTCCCTCACAGCTGATAGATGGAGTTCAGTCATAGTCCAGTCCAGCAGCACTTTTCTGCCCCATGTGGTTCAGCTCATTTACTCTTTAAATGTGTGCACACACAGTTTGTGTGTGTGGCTCTGTTCCACTGACCCGTAGTGCTGCTTCCACAGCCTTCAAACTGTTTACAGTGTCTCTGTGTGGTGTGACTTTTAGTTCCATAGCATGGCGATAACCTGGAGCAGTGGTGTGGTGTGTGTCTGGCTTTAGATCCAGGCCCGGCCCAGCCCGGCCCACTCCAGACCCCTAACCCTCTAACAGTGACGTATCTCCTTCCCTCCCTCCTTTCATCCTACCCTTCGTCTCTCTCCTTTTCCCCTCTGCACTACTTTACTTCTTTCTCTCCTTCTGTTTCCCTTGTGTCCTTCTGTTCCTCCTCACTCCCCTTTACTACCTCCTCTCCTCTTCTACACCCTTTGTTTGCTCCCCTCTGTCCTGCTGCTGTTTCTGCTGCTGGTGCTGTAGATAGTGTTGTCGTCTCTCCGCTACGGCATTATCTCGGGCTCCTGGGTGGAGCGGGTTCACCTGTGGCGCTTCAAGGGCGTCATTCAGTGCCTGCCCATTATCGCCACAACCTTCTGCTGTCACCCGTAAGTAAACCATGGAAACCACCCCCAAAATAACACCACCGTAAGGGCAGTGGGGGGGGGTGGAGAGTTAAGGAAGCCCAGTGTGTTCCTCGCAACTTTACGCTCCTTAAACCCCCCCTCCCACCTGAACCTTCCACCCACTCTTCTCAGTCGTCCCCATTTTTCACCTTTTTAATTCTGGTTTGGTCTGAGCCATTTCAGATCTGTGAGTGTGTCTGTGTGTGTGTGTGTGTGTGTGTGTTTTTGGTGGCAGTAGTAATAAGGCAGAGGTGAAAGTTAAATCTTTGCTGTGCTCACACCACCGCCCCAAACCCAGGATGAGCAGCCTGGGTCTGGGCGTGGAAGGCTGGAGGGTTATGGAGTGTTCTGCTGTCCTGTGGGACTTTAGCAGGTAATTAAAGGAGCAAGACGAAGGAAACACATGCTGATTGAAAACCTGTGGGGTAGTTTTTTGTCTGGATTACCCTTCGTATGCTGTTGTTTTTTTTTTTTTTTTTTTTTTTTTTTTTTTAAATCAAATTTACAATCTCATTGTTACTCATCACCTTCATTACTCAACGTTTTCAGCTATGACAGGTTTTTTGTTCAGTATGGGGTTTCCTGTCATGTCTCTTCCCTTCTCTTCTGATTTTCTCTCCTCATTCATTACTTTCATAATCTGTCTGTGAGGCGTCAGCATGGGTGCAGCCCCCCCCCCCCCTTCCTCGTGCTCTCCCCCCTCTTGTCTTCATTTGGTTCGGGCCGTAACTTCCACTCCCCCCCCTTCCCCCTCCTTCCCCTCAGATGGTGCTGTCCTCGTTCAAACACGGGCTGCTCAGCGGCTGGTGGCTAGGGCAGGTCTATGTGATGCGCTGGGAGGGCGTGTTTCGCTGTCTCCCCATCTGTGGGATGGCCTTCGCCTGTCAGTCGTAAGTACTCCTCCCTCCCCTCCACCCGCACAGGACCATGTACTGACACTAATGTCAAATAAGGCTATAAAGAAATCTTAAAGTTGAAAACTCATTGACCCAGAATGACAGTAGTCCTAAAGTTATGTGCCAGGTAAACCCTGAAATATGGGCTTTTCCGCTCGGCAATACAATAAATTGAATCTTTCAGTTCTTCACGTACAAATTGAGCAAATGTCACGATTAGTGCATGTATTCTTCAGTAATTCCTTTGAGCCACAGTGGAGGGTTTGGGGTGAGTCATGTAAAGACACTCACAGATTTGTGGTTGGTAAGTTTTATCTAGTTGCAAAGGGAGGCTGCTTATTTGCTAATGTGCTTTTCACAGTCAGCTCATCCGTTTCTGCTCCACCGCTCAGTCTGACCACTGTACAGTTAACCTGGGATTTAAACGGCTTTTTGTCCATGCTACTGCTTTTTGTTTTTATCCGATCTGATGGGAGTAAAACTCAATTTGGCCGTTATGGAAGCAAACGGCTGTTGGAAGACAGTGTCATTCAGTTGACAAGTTAATTTTTAAGAGGAACTCAAACTCCTAAGTAAAATTTGTTGCTAGAAAAATTATCAAAAAATGCATAAATTGATGACATACAAACAAGACCTTGAGTTTTAACTTGGAAAAACTTCAATAAATTTAAATTTTCAAAATATACATGGATTCAGACCTAGCCAGTGTGGCATATACATATATTGATATTTTTTAATTTTCCCAGATAGTACGAGGGTTTTCATGCCAATCTTTCCATTCCATTAACTTTCCCCACAGTGACGGCAGAGATCACACTGCTGCATGTCACTTCTCTCAGCTTCTCTGAGTCACCATGTTCATTTATTTCTTCATTTTCACCCATCTGCATGCTCTGTCACTGCCTCTTTTGTCCTGCCCTCTTCGCTTCAGCGCTTGCTCAGGGATTGCGGTGAGTTGAGCAGGTTGTGGGAAACGTGTGAAGATCTGATCTGGGGGTGTACGAAGTCTAGTCTCAGATGTGAATGCAGGGAGTCTTATGATGAGGTCATTAGGGGCCAGATGTTTGGGTGGTGGTATATGGGTTTGTTTGTGTGAGAGTGAGTGAGGTAAGTGGCAGGAGTGGGTGACTGTAGCCTTGAGACTGAATCGAGACTTTAATCAATGTAATCGCACAAAGCCAACATAACATTATTGCAGAGCGGGCGTGTTCATTAGCAAGTGAGGTGTGTGCATGTTAGCAGAAGAAGAAAGTGTGCGCTTGTGTGTGTTTATGCATGTGTGTTTTGTGTGTTGGTTCCCACTAGTGGTGCTGAGTGATATTTGGCAGGGTGATTTCTTGGCCTGTGGTCAGGCCGAGCGAGGCAAGCGCTCCGTCAGGCGGCAGGCAGCTTAAGCCAAACCACTAATCAACACATTGGACTGCCGCCATCTTACAGACACACACTGATGTATTCACAGGCTGATTAAACAGCTCTCAGCACATTGGATTTTTATTACATTCATGAAATGTGTTTACTTTCAGTTAAAACATTACTTAACATCACCATTATGACGGGATGGGAGCTGGCCCTGTTGTTTTTTGGCTGCATGTTTGAATTGCGAGGAGCAGTTAGCTCATAATAGAGGGACATAAGAAAAACATGTGCGGTGAAAATGTCCCTCTGTGATGCTACTGTCAGCATGCTTTCAATTCAAGTTAATGATATTATCTTCAGCACACACTCCAGCCCTCCCGACACACACACACACACACACACACACTTCCACACACTCACTTTAAAGAGCTTCTCCGTCATATTTCCTCATTTTTAAAGGGCAGCGTTAAAGCAAATAAAAACACATTACCCTCTGAGTCAGGACTATTGGGTGACCATTAGATGCTTTAGCTCCCCACTTACAATATGCCGTTTTATTTAACCTTGGCTCTGAGATTTACTGGTTTGCGGATTAAACAAGCATCAAGGAATAGCACCACGGGACAGTGCTTGCTCATAAAACCAGAGTGTGTGAAAGAGAGACAGGCAAAGAGAGAACGAGAGGCAGAGAAAGTTATGGTCTCTCTCTCTCTCTCTCTCTCTCTCTCTCTCTCTCTCTCTCTCTCTCTCTCTCTCTCTCTCTCTCTCTCTCTCTCTCTCTCTCTCTCTCTTCTCTCTCTCTCTCTCTCTCTCTCTCTCTCTCTCTCTCTCTCTCTCTCTCAGAGCTCTTCTGCCTGTTTCTTCCTTTCACTTGAATATAAGAGAGAGAGAGAAAAAGAGGAGCCGAGCACAAAGAGTCTGCCAGGAAAGTTTATAATGCTCTAAAACCTGCCAGGCACTCACTGTTATATATAAAGCCTGTAAATTCACCGGTTAATGTGCCAATGGTCCCCTCCACACTGCCACAGTCTTTTATAGCACAGAGCAGAAAATGACAGAGAGAGACACCTGGGCAGACAGACAGACACACAGACAGACACACAGACAGACACACAGACAGACAGTCTCAGGTTCAACCTCAGCCCACCTTGACTACTGTCACCCATTCTGTGTCACACACACACACACACACACACACACACACACACACACACACACACACGGGTACACTTCATACACACCTCACCCCCCACTGCCATGTCATGAATTTCATCCACTGCCCCTTTTGAGAAACGACTGCAATTAAAAAAAATTGGAGACATAATTTTTTTTGTCAATTGTATTCATAATATGAAGAGAAAAAAAATCCACATGCTGAAAAACTTGTTGCATTCATGTGCACGTCAGATGAACATACATACACACAACTTGTATTTTGATGCGCTTCATCACGTCTTGTATCTAAATCATATCTGGCTGTATGGATGTGTCGTATTAGTGCTAATTTATATACGTTGGAAGTGAGCTCCATTCTTAGGAAACGATGCCGATATCCACATAACAGCATGTATGACTTCAGAATCAGTCAAACAGGAAATCTGGCTACATCTTAGCAGACGATAGATATCTTAGTTTAATGTCGCTCATGACTGCCTCACAGTGTCAAAACTCTAATGGACTAAAAAAAAAAGCAAAAAAGAAATCAGATGTCTGAGTAGGATGCTGACAAAGACATGAGGACAGTGATGCATCATTTGATTACTGAGTGGCATAAATGGGGCCCCATATGGCTGCTCATTAAAGAAAATCTATAGAGCAGTTTCCAGTACCAGATATTAAGCATGTAGCTACATAGACCATGACTGAGCAGCTGTTTGAACACAAAAAACCCAACTGTGTTGATTCATGTAACTTCTATGGGTCTACTTTCCTCGCCCTCCCTCCAGACTTTTGGACGGTAAAGTGTCCGTAACAAAAGTTGTGTGTCTGATGATTCAGACGACACATGAATGCACAACAACAGTACCAGTGTGGCGATGTGTAATGCGGCATGCAGAGCGTGTTTTTCTTTTTGGGCTGCTTGTCTCTCACAGGCAGGTGCTGCCGACCTACGACAGCCTCGACGAGCCGTCCGTCAAACGCATGAGCACCATCTTCACCTCTGCCCTCAACGTAGTCACCATCTTCTACATCACTGTGAGTGGAAATGACACCGCCATTCACACCCGTCACATTTGTCTCTGTCACTGCTGTTGCATGGAAACCTTGCTATTTTGTTATTAGAGCGCCGCTTGTCCTGATCCTTTTTCAGGCATTTTCAAATCACCACCTAAAGAGTTTGTGTATGATGTCAGTGACTGTTTTTAATGTCTGTTTCTTATTAGTAATAAATACATTTTTTTTGGTGTTAAAATTGGTCAAACTGGCTTTTCAAGAGTCTTGAAAGGTGACATTTCCTTCAGACAACACAGCTGATGTCTTACACATGAGGAACTTATCCCCAGTTAGAAAGAAAAAAACACTTCTTGATATCATTTCTCCTTTTTCTTTCCTCTCCTCTCAACCTTGTATTTATGTTCCCTCCACTTCTCTCTAAACCAGGTGGGGTTCTTTGGCTACGTCAGCTTCACAGAAAACATTGCAGGCAACGTGCTGATGAACTTCCCCTCCAACCTGGTGACAGAAATGATCCGTGTGGGCTTTATGATGTCTGTGGCTGTCGGGTTCCCAATGATGATCTTGCCCTGCCGCCAGGCCATCAACACCATGCTTTTTGAGCAGCAGGTGGGCAAATACTACTCGCATACTTCCTGTATAGGGTGTGCAAAATGAGCAGGACATCTTTGAGTGTTTATGTGGTTGGATACCTAACTAGAAATACCTTTCATGTCATTTCTTTTTTTTTTTTTGTAAATAATGTTGATAGAGAGAGATAACAATTTGAAAACAAAGTGTGTGTATTAACACGTATACCCCTTTATATGTATTCATTTAAATCTTTTCATTTTACACTTTAACTGATTGTGGAAGTAGCAGGCATTCATCGTCTCTGTGGTGCAGTTTGACAGATGGACAGAAATGTGTTGCTCCATGTAAACACAGCCCGCTGAAGACACTTGCTGTGGTTTTTAACTGTGACGTCTATTAAATTTTTATCATATCCAGATGTGAGCGCAAGCACATAAACACATCTGGCTTGTTAAAATCCTGTGACATGTACTATTTCTTATGTAATTTAGAAGAATTTCTAGCATTTACAATGTTGAAAGCTTTTTTTTTTTTGTGGGGGGGGGGGGGGTTCGTCATTCATGTTCAGAATTGCACCATAAGAAGGAAACAGGAAGTCTAGTTTTTGTTTTTGGTTGAAATCAGATGGGGAGTGTGGATAGTACTGGCAGTGTTGTGGCCACAACACATGAGTAAATGTAGCAGAAATGCTAAGTAGTACAAGCTGTGTGGTGTGTATCATCAAGAGACAAAAATCAACTTGTGCCCTGGAAAATGTTTTGTTGTCTCACCATCATTTCTCTCCCTCCCTCCTCTGTTTCTGTCTCGCAGCAGAAGGATGGGACGTTTGCTGCCGGGGGATACATGCCTCCTCTGCGCTTCAAGATGATCACCCTCTGCATTGTGTTTGGCACCATGCTGGGAGGCATTCTCATTCCCAACGGTGTGTGTGTGTGTGTGTGTGTGTGTGTGTGTGTGTGTGTGTGTGTGTGTGTGTGTGTGAGTGTGTGTGTGTGTGTGTGTACACAATCGGGCACGAACTGAATGAATTAAAACTGTATGAGTGTTCATATGTGTGCAGCTTATTGGCTGGAGGTCTTTAAGGTGCATGTGTTCCTTTATGTGGGCGGAGTAGCTGGGGAGTTTTACGACATGTGTGAATGTGACTTTACGAGTCAGTGACTGTCACACTCTAACACAGTCCTTAAATCAGAGCCCTAACTTTTATCCCCTTTTAGACGGGCAGACGGGAAGATAGGGCTATTATTCTCCCAGACTCCCCCTCTCTCACACACACTTAAACACACACTCACAAAGTCCGTGTACACACCAATACGGCCTCTCTGTCGGGTTCTTTGAGTCTTTCCGTCCCTCTCACAAACGGCTCCAAAATGGTGGAGATGTAAAGGTTAGCATTACTTTATGTTTTATTCATACTTTTATATGGTGGCTGTTTGTTAAACTTGGGTAGACACACACACACACACACACACACGCACAAATACACACAAATACACACAAATACACACAGAGTGGGATTGGATGGCTCTTTGTGTGTCTAATCAGACTAATAGACTGAGGAGAAGGGAGGTAAGGACCCTGGGGAGAATGGACACTAAATCTGAGGGAGACAATATGGTGTCCGTCCTCTGGATGAACGATGGGTTTCCGGGCCCGACGCCCAGCCGGCCTGGTCTACAGAGACAGGGGTGGGGCCAGGGTTCGCTGCTGCCAGGAGCAGGGTGCCATGGATGGGGAGCCTGGGCGGGTGCTGGTTATGAATGGCAGAGGCAGGTATGAATGGAGTTAGCGATTCGGAGCATAGATTTGGAGAACTGCTTTAAGTTATTTGGCAGAAGAGAGATGGAACAGAACCCTCTCAGCTCTGGTTCTGTTGGTGCCAATGTTTTGCCCCGTGGTCTCTGCAGCAGTGGCTCCCAACTTTTTTGATTTGACATACCCCCATGTTCCCATCAGATAAGCTTGGCGTGAGAGAGGCTGGATCTTTCAACCATTTAACCATTACTTTTAGCTAATTATTTTAATAATTTATGCATAACCTTCAACAAATTCTTACAACTTTTTATCCATTCATTTTTTGGTCATTAGTTCAACTGTTTATTTATTACGAGCACATGTATCCTGCAGAACTTCCCCCTGGGGTACACGTTACCTCTGGTTGGGAGTCACTGCTCCACAGGACCACAAGATAATCCCTGTGTTTTTCTTTTAGTGGAAACCATTCTGGGTCTGACTGGAGCCACCATGGGCAGCCTCATCTGCTTCATCTGCCCCGCTCTCATCTACAGGAAAATCCAGAAGAATGGCATCATCGCTCAGGTTCACATAGTCAGAATTTGCACTTTTCCAATCATTTTCATCACCGAAAATATAAGTTGATTCCCTGTGTTTGACAATTCTTCTCTTCCTATCTGTCCTGTAGCTGGTGCTTTGGGTGGGTCTGGGCATCCTGCTGGTCAGCACCTTTACCACTCTCTCAATTTCGGCAAGTAGCCCTGGCACCAGGGTCCAACCCCCTTCTCCTGCAGCGGCTGACAAGAACAACCTGCTGCTACCAGACCCCCGTGAACTCAACGGTAAAGATCATGACATGCGCTAATGGCTGGCAATCACTTATCTACTTGACAGACTGTAGATGAAAGTGGTTTACTAATGAGCCATGGAAACATTTACCTCAACGGGCTGGAGCCAGTGTTGTCTGCAGTGTCTGAAATTGGACAGCAGTGCTGCATGTAATTATTTCATGCAAAAGGCACCGGCGGCACAAGAGACATGTTTATTTTTTGTTTTATTTTCAAAGTCGTGGATTGAATGCAGCGCCCTAAAACAGCAACATAAAGAGAATACGAGCCAGTAGCAAAGGGCGAGTGAAATTAAAACAAAAGCACAAAGCCACAGCAAAAGAAAGGGTTTCTTTTATCTCTGTGAGAAGAAAAGATGGAGACAGACAGAGTGACTGATAGACAGACAGACAGACACACAGGCAGGGTGAGGAGATAACCTCTTGATAATATCTGAGAGCAGCACTGAGTACTTGACATTGATGGAGCAAGAGTGATGCCCTTCAAACTCCAGCAATTTCTCTCCACTCCTCTACCTCTGCTCATTTCTCCTGCCACCCCCTCCCCCAAAAATACATTGTCTACAGCCCTCATCTCCCCCCATATCTCCTGTGGCAGCTATAAAATGCCTGCAAGCGCTGGCTGTGTGAAGGAGTTGATATGGTTCGGGGAGGGTAGAGGGGTACAGATGAGACGAATGGAGATGAGATGTAAAGGAAATCTGTGAGAGAATGTTCTCGGTTTCAGGGTGAAACAGAAAGAGACAGAAACAGTTTCACTTCCTCTTCTTTACCTCATGGTTCTCCTATTGCATCTTTTTTTAACCTG
This sequence comes from Seriola aureovittata, assembly GCF_021018895.1. Taxonomy (NCBI): domain Eukaryota; kingdom Metazoa; phylum Chordata; class Actinopteri; order Carangiformes; family Carangidae; genus Seriola; species Seriola aureovittata. The sequence goes on from NC_079384.1 coordinate 6,299,953, forward strand.
TCCACTTACACCAGCAAAAGTCTGTCTATGTCCATCTTTGTTATTCTTTCTGATTGTCTTTTATTCTACTACATTCCTTCCTCCCATCTTTGCTCGATGTGAAACTCATGTGGTCTGACCTACACACCCATTTCCTGTCAGTTTCAATTATAATTCATCTCCCTTTTCCCTCTCTTCTCTGTCTCTCTCGCTCATTTACTATACTGCAGCAACTATGTCCGTCTTGCCATTGTCAGTATTTGCTGCCACCTGGTGGAGCTACTCATCAGAAATCAGCAGCACATAATCAATTACAGCTCAGTGTATCAGTGTGTGCAGTCCATGTGAGATATTCCTGGGTGTTAATTTATTTTAATGCCAGCAGTTTATGTATACAATAAACACTACTGCACAAGAAAATAAAAGAGTAAATTTCAGATCTAGTGATAAATATAATGCAGCACAATACAGTAATTTTGTTTTTCTCAGACGAGAGAAAATACTGGAATAAATGAGATGTCACATTTATGGTTTCTTAATTTAGTCGCAGTAATATGTCTCATATTTTCCAGACTGACTGTACAGTGTGTGTGTGTGTGTGTGTGTGAGAAAATGCAGCAAACACAAATAAAAAGTTTATGAGTAATGGGACTAAACAAGAGTAAAAAATATCCTAGAAAACTCAGTTTTTATAGTTGTATAAATCTGTTATTATAAGACTTATGTTCATCGAGGTGATTCTCTGCAGCAGTCTGTGTTGTAATAGATTGTTTTGTGCATTTGCCTGCAGACAATCCTCCGAACAAGAAGCCAGCGGAAATAGAAAAGCCAGACCTCCCAGGTGTGGCGGTGGTACAACCTGTAGAGAGGGACCAGGCCGAGCCCCCCCAGATCAAAGGACCAGTGGAGCTACCTAAGAGGAAGAAGGAGGAAGAGGTGCAGTTGGACCGTCCTGATGCTGGTAAGGAAACTGAACCATAACTGGAGCCTTCACTGGATGTTTTATGAGCTGTGTAGGAATTCACGAGGCTTCGTCTGTTTTCCCAGGTGTCGCGGTGCCAGAGGGAGAGGCCCATCGCCATGAACCTCCCATCCCTCATGATGAGGTCAAGGTAGACACAAGAAAGGAGGAAGAGAAACAAAATGTTGACGGAGGAGAGGAAGAACCCAAAAGAGATGGAGAGCATGTTTTAGGGCACGATGCGAAGGTAGATGACAGAAAAGACAATAAGGTTGAAGAGAACCCAAAGCCTGCTGAGGCTGTTGTGGGGAAAGAGGAAGTGGATTTGGGTGGAGGTGAAGTTCTGTCCAATGAGGTGCTAGAGAACCAGGCAGCGCAAGCAGGCAAAAAGCAGGGAGTTCCCCCGCTAAAGGAAGTGGACAAGCTCGATCCTGTGAAAGATCCTCTGGCAGTGCAAGCGGTCGCGGTGGCCAATCCGGCTGTGGTGGTGCAAGTCGAAAAAGCGGGCAAAGCTCCAGATTCTGCAGGGAAACGTGAGTATTTGTCGTTGTCCTTGTAGAGGAAGGGAACTAGAGCGAAAGAAAGATCTAGAGAAATGCAGCACTGACCTTATGATATTTGGTGACTCTTCAGTTCAACTTCCTGAAGGAGAGCATCGTCCTGCGGCAGATGAGGCTCCAGCTGCAGACAGCAAAGACACGGGAGACGAAAAGATGGAGGGTAAGAGTAGAAAACCTCTAAATCAAAGGGAGTAGATGTGAGTGAAGTCTTTAGTCACTTATCAGAAAATTCTGGTAAAAAAAATTTGACAAATCCAAATTTAAAACTCAACTTTGGTATTTGGATATACATTTTTAAATCTCTGTTTTGATTGGATGTGAGGTAATCTAAAAATATTTTAAAAATCATGCAGTAGAGGGTGGGGATGCCAGTCTCTCCACCAACAGCTGCCTCCATGGACCAGAATGCAGTGCAGCTCCAGCTTTGTGGGGGCAGTGTTTATAGCCTGTGCAGTACAGTGGCCCTTTGACAGTAACGCCCAACACATGACTGTTTTCTGTGTTAGCCCTAAGTGTGGAAAACATGACAGCATCACTATTGCATTTCTGCTATTGTGTGTCCGGTGCAGAAAAGCCCTGATGGAGTTGCACTTTAAATTTAAAATATTAATATTAATATTATATAATACTATATACTTTAAATTGAAATATGAGAAACAGTGGCAGGTTGTGAGAGGGTGCACAAAAGATTTAAATTGTAACACTTTTTATGATTATATAATAACTGATTGATGAAGGTTGGGTTGGTTGATTTTCTTCAGTTAATTGGCTCATTCAGGTGGTATTGTAATAGACTTTAGAGAGGTTTGCTGTGGTCTGCTGCATGCTGTTTATGCCTCTCTTTTCCTCATCTCACTTTGCTTGTTTTATCTTGTGTAATCTCATCTGCGTAATCTGCTCTTGCTCACTGCGCCTATTTCTGAAGGTACACATGGAGTAAGACATAGGAGAGATGTCTTTCTTTTACTTCTTGACCTGGCTTGATACTTTTACCAGTCTTTTTTTGGCTGTTGTTGACTCTTTTTTTTCTGTTGTTTACGTTTGCTCTCTCTCTCCTTCTCCATCTTTATCCCTTTTTCTTTCTTTCTCTTCTCTGCTGGACTCCTATCACAGTGATAAAAAAGTTGGTTGCAGGTATGAATTCCCTCTTGCCTTTACTTCTGTTTACTTCGGCTTGCCATTCAAATTTTCTGTTATTCAGTCACTGGGCCATTTATCTATTAATAGATATTTACATATTCATACAAAAAATATGGTAATTTGTGTATTTATTGCATAATAATGATGAATGCACCAGCGTAGAATCCACCCACTCACCTCACCCTCTAACATAGTTTGTGTGTGTCTACAGCTGCCCATCCCAGTTTATGTTTGAAGCTAGAGTTGTGTGTTGGAATGAATCCGTTAATAGTGGGTTATTGTCTGTTTCCCCTCCTCTCTTACATAGAGCTTGGCCCTACAGCCTAACTGAGCTTCTTACAGACGCCTAACCAATGTATATTTCTCAGACCAGTTTCAGACTTGTTTTAATCCAACGTCTCTGTCTCCATGTAGAGGGCCAGCTCGACCACGCAGTGCTACTACAGGTGATTAAGGAGCAACAAGAGCAACAGAAGAGACTTCTAGACCAGCAGGAAAAACTACTGGCTGTCATAGAAGAGCAACACAAGGAAATCCACCAGAAACAGCCTGCTGGTGCGTATACACATTCTTTTTTTCAGATATTAGTGCCGACATGAGACATAGAGTGTAGACAACGTGTTTATGTCTTAAAGGCGCTGCTGATGGTGAGGCAGAGAAAGGCGTCCAGGAGCACTTGGAGGGGATGGAAGGTGGAGCACCCAAGCCCAAAGACTCTGGACTGGCCTCAGACCAGAAGCAGCACAAGGAGGCAGCTGGAGCCGGAGTTGGAGCTGGAGAAGGAGCCGGAGCCGAAGCTGGAGCTGGAGCTCCACAGGTTGGAGGGGTTGGGCCTCCCGCTGTGCCCCAGAAACAAGCTCTGGCTGTGGATAAGGTTGCTGAAGCCGGGGAACCTAAAATAGCTGTTCCAGCTGCTTACAAGGAGGATGTCCATGTTGCACCTGGAGGAGAATCTCATAAACAGAATGAGCTGGGGGCGAGGGGGGTGCCACTGGGAAAGAAGAGACCCAACGACCACCAGCCTGTGCCTCAAAATGATCAGGCAGCTCAAGTTAAAGATGAGGAAAATGTTAAACAGATAGAGAAAGCGGTTCAGGCAATACTAAAAAAAGAGGAGCTAAAGGAAAAGATGGCCAGAGAGCAGGAGTTGGAGAATGAGAGGATAGAGAAAGAAGTGCAGGCAAGGGTGGAGAAAGAACGACTGGAGAGGGAGAGAAAGGATAAGCTGGCCAGAGAACAGGAGTTGGAGAGAGAGAGAGTAGAAAGAGAGAAACTCGCACAGCAGAAAGCTGAACAAGAGAGATTCCAGCAGGAGATGCAGAAAGTAGGCAATGAAATACATGAGAGAGCGAGGAAAGAAAAGGAGGCAGAGGAGGCTCGAGAGAGGCTGGCCCAAATGGAGCGAGCTATAGAAGCCCAAAAAGCTGAAAAGGCTGCGCAGGGGGCTGAGAGAGAAGCCGGCGAAGCTTTGAAGAAAGGAGGACGAGACCTCAAAGAGAAAGTTGCTGCTCAGACAGACCCCAGAGAAGGTGTGGAAGACAGGGCTGTCAAAGCCGATGCTCACCCCCAGGGCTCCCACGAGAAGGTCAGGGACCAGGGGGATATGGATCTAAAGCGGAGGCGCAGGGCAGTGGGACCTAAAGAGGCTGGAGGCCCCCCAGAGGAGACCGGGGGGTCCAGGGGAGTGCCTGGGCTGGAGCCCCTGCTGGAGCTGGGGGGCTCAGACCTGCACGTGGCCCTGGAGGAGCAGCTAATGGCCGGGGCTATGGTGCACTCACGGCAGATTAAACAGGCCTCAGAGGATGAGCCAGCGAAATAACACACATCAGACACATACACACACACACACACACAGAGTCTCATTTAATGGTCAGACAGCAAGTTCACACACATTGTACACCTGCAGGACCTCCTTATACTATGGATCATGATATTGTTGCCTTACATTCTCTTGCCTTCAAGGACAAAGAGGAACGTTTTCTCTTTCTTGATACTGTGTACTCTGGAAATAACCCAAAGTCTTTATTAAAGAGCAAAGTGTATGTAAATATTAACTTATTTTTGTCTTGTGGCAGAAAATTATGGATATAGTTATTGTTGAAATGTATATAAATCTATGCAAATAGCATTATATGGAGTGTTTTGACAGGGCAAAAAATAATGTTTGTATGCGAGTCACTTTAATTCATTTTTTTACTCACCTGCGGACTCTGCCTTTCTGCACGATCGATGTTTGTGCTTTATTGTGTTGAGTTTTTGTTAAAAGTTCAGGACAGTTTGTGTGTTTCTTTTACTCTGAGATGTAAATATTGTAAATCTGATATGTCTAATTGTGATCAATGTGTAGGATCTCTTTGAACCTACAATTACTAGATATTGGATGTGATTTGGATTCAGGCCCTTTCATAAGTGGTTTCTTTATACTTTCAAATGAAAGTCACTGAATTCAACCTCATGCTGGAGCTGCGAGGTGTACAGCGTAGCCTTACTGCTTGATAAACTGGACCATGAAGCAGCTTGATCCAGACCATCTGGATCTACGACTGTAGTTAATGATCATTCCTTCTTCAATATCTATTCCTAGTTGATTTATTAGTGCCTTCTAATCCATATGCTGCAGTAATGATTGTTTATCAAAACAAAATGTGGCAGTTTCTCAATTTGTGGTCTTTTCTCTTGCACAAGACCCTCCTTACTGTAAACGCTACAGTAATTTTAATATACATGTACATTGTGTTCAGGAAATCTGGATTATGTTTGTAGTGATTTTTAGTAATCCAACTTTTCTTAGATTTCCTCCATCCGTTGGCACTTAAACACATGTTGGACCTTAGCTTTGTACAAGAGGCTATTTTTCTGACTATTTTTCTATGTGCATTGTATTTCTGGACATTTTGGTGATAAGAATAAATAAAAGATATAGTATAACCAAGGCTGTTGGTCTTTATTCAAACAAACTAATAACATCAGCAATTTTTATTCACATTTCTATATTACAGTTAAATGGAGCTCGCATATTCTAGGAAATGGCAGTGCTGCCAAAAATACATGGCTTTGTACATTTTCCATTTCAACAAAGTTATTTAAAAAAAAAAAAAAAAGTAGATTTTTCAACACATGATACACATTTCAACAATCCCACATAACTTTCAGCATCACAAGCCACTAAGAACTTCTTCTGCCACAGTCAGTTTGGAGGTTGCCCCACTGTATTTGCTCCTCTAAGACAACCAGGACGGTTTCCATTCATTTGGCTCTTTTCTTGGCCTGTAATTAAAAAATAATAGTTTAAATAATGACCATCATTCATCTCTACAGTAAACCAGGAGGAGGATTACTGTCTTTGCCACTTACTGCGTTTGTAAAGCAGGTCTTCAGTGCTTCGAATTCCTTGGCACACAGGTCCTTCTGCAACTCTTGTCTGCCTGTTGTGGTAGCTGCCACACACTTGCCATATGCTGCTGCCTGAATCACACAGGAGTTGATATTAGACAAAGAAAAACAAAGTGAGATACAAGGTCCCCTGACCCGGAAATCTATCCAAGACTGAGTGACATTGATTTACAGGAAAATTTCACACATGAAATAAAAAAAATAAAAAGATTCTCCGTTTCTCTACTGCATGCACTCTGCTCTTGTTTTTGTTTATTTTGTCGATTTTTTTGTTACTACATTCTTACTATTATTCTATTTTCGTATCTTTGTTTGCTATTTTTATTTCTACAATTTGTATCATATGTTAATTTAACTTTTCAACTTACTCATAGTGTTGTTTGTGTATCATAGAGGGATTTCATTGCGTAATCCTGTATTGTGTAACTACAGTAAAGCTGAACACACTCACCCAAAGCAAAACCTTCGCCATAATATACTAATACATGTTGAATAATTAAAAAAAACAAAAACAATTTTACAGTTAAACTACTGGAGCCGCCCGGTAAGTTAATAAGTGACATGTTTTGGGGTCTTAAGCAGGTAGCTCGACTGAATTAAAATGCGAAATTAGCTATTTGTGAGTTTAAAGTGCTACGGTGCTAAAATGTCCCTTGCTCCTCTGTGACGCTGCTCACCTCTACCGCACACTGTGCAAGAAGGTCGGGGAAAAGTCTTAATTTCTCGCGATTGCGACTCCACACGTTTGTCCCAGACATGTTGCTCTTCGGGCGTCCACAAGTCCTTTTAGGTCTTTTACGTCAACTGCAAAGCACAATACGCAGGAGTCGATAATCCCGGCACCGACGCTGCTTCACAGTGTGTCAAATTTAATGGAAAACTTGAAAAATACATATCAATGGGCAGATGCGGCATTCTTGTAAACTATAGACAGCGCCATATTGTTGACCCTGTCATCAAGGAAACGTCCAGCTAGAATATTCATTAATGTGATTCGCTCATCGCCCTGTCAATCAAAGTGTCAACTCTAACTTCCCTGAAGCTGATTCGCTGATTTTTGACCTTGGGCGTCACCAGAACGCCAATAGACTTTGGGGTTGCTACTTACTTTTCTGTGATTGGCTAGCTGTCACCTCGAGCTCCGCCTTCCCATCGTAGCCCCTGGAGGAAGATGAGTAACCCGCAGCCAGGACTGCTAAATCATGGCAACATTTATGGAACGACTAGCTTTTCTTCAGAAAGTAAGTGTTATTTACAGTCAGTGCTACTTGAGAAGACAATTAACAGCTGAACTGAGCATGTCGAGTCGCACGAGGCGTTAACGTGTCTGTTTAAATCTGTTAAGTTGTGCCACCTTTAGCTTGCTATTAGCATGCTAGCTAACAACATGAAGAAAACAAATTTGGTAATAATAGCTTGTCATGTTTCACTGCACATGCCAGGATGTTTGGTTAAAGTTTTAAATCGGCACACAGCCATGCAACATAGATGAAAACTAAACTGGTAACGAGGCGCTGTTGTGATGTCGAGGTGGTTTCCATGTTAAATCCTTGCTCACCGTTAAACAAACAAACAAACTGGTAAATGGTTTGTTAACTATGCAGATGTTATGGGAAACAAAATTTGACAACGTGTGTGATCTAGGCGTCATTTGTTCATCATCTCTTTCACCAATTTTAGGTGCCGACTCTGATGAAGGCTACAGCAGATGATGAAAACCCCTGTCCTGGCTACCTTTTCCAAGAGATTGGAAGTATCCTTTGGCTGCTTATGTTGTGGTTCAGTCAGCAGCCCTGCCCCTGCTGGCCTCTGTAACTACTGAGGGCGGTATATATGCGACATGTGGCTCACACAACTCATGCAAATAAATTGCTGTAGCTGATAGCTGCTGAATGGGTCCAGATATCATCTAGAATCTGCACAAAAAAAAAATTATCTCAAATTTGGGCTTATTAAGAGAAAGTTAAAGCGTGTAGATTATGCTTCAAAGGGTTGAAATCCTTTTTCTCAATGAAATGTCACATAGCAAACCTCAGTGACACATCTCCCTTTTTCATATAAGGGACTGTAGAGTTCTCTAATGGAGAATGGCAATTCAAGTTAAACTGACTAAACCAATTGCAACTGTTAAGTCAAAATTAATTGATTGGAATCTGTTGCCCAGATCAGACAGACTGTTTACCTTATGGTGATATCCTTAACCTTCACACTAGAAATTACCCATGAGTCTTCAGGTTGTGGTCAGTGTTTGTTGGAGTACCTTTTGGAGAGGCTGCAAGTTGAGTCCTGTCATGTCAAACTCAAGGTGAGACCAGTGTATTACAAAATTTCTGCCTGTAAACTGAAACTTCAATATAGAGCTGTGGCACGTAAATTGTTGTTGCACTCCTGCTTCTGGTCTCTCAGGTGCTCAAGATCTTTGTCCATCTCTGTGGCCATGGTTCAAACCATTTCCTCACAGAACTTAGAAGGAACTCCACTTTCATCCAGCAAGCATCAGGTTAGAAATTGGTGGTTTTGGCTCCATTTAACTCTCAGCTGCTCTGTGGCTCCTCTGTTACCTGAATATTCACTTTGTTTGCTGCTGGGCATTTGTACTCTCCAAGTTTATAGTGGTCCACCTGATCCCATTCATGGCACAGCATTATACCAGAAAGTGAGGAATACAGCACAGGTGAGACGCAGGTCGTATTTCATCATTATGTCAATCACATATGTGTGTCACCTAGGACAACACACTCAATTTTTGACTTTTTCTGTTTGCAGGAAGTGGCCAGGTTGCTTTTCACAGATACAATTTCCACCAAAAGTGGCATCTCCCCGCTTAACCTAGCCCCCCCAACAATGGGTGAGCAATAAAAATGCAAACTTACTGACATACAGCACTCTCATCATTAAAATACATACATCATCATGTAGAGTTATGTATCATTTTATTGAATCCAAAACCGGTATTAAACTTGTATTCAATGTGAAAGCACTGGAATTCCTTTAAAAAACTATTTAGGTTTAGTTTATCTCACAAAACCTGTATTTAACTTAAGGCTCTGCACACACTCACAGGTGTTTTCACTTATTCTGGCTAATTAGATACAGATTAGATGGTTAGATGCAGCTGTACTGGGGATTATGTGATGTCCAGCTCCAGTCCAGAGAAGAGGGCCAATTAAGCACAAGAAGGGAAAACGTCCTGTGCCGGTTTAACTGGACATTTAATATTTAGGAGACCATAGATTTAATGATGAGAGATTTTGGAACCCATTCCTACTCTAATAATGTAATAATATTATACATCATTTGGCCATTGATAGATGTGACCTCATTTACCATGTAATGAACAAGCATGAGTGGCAATGTATGAAAGATAGAGATGTCTTTAATTAGCTACATTCAATACTCAGTCATTGTATTTTGTGAGCTGAAAGCCATGGTACAATCGGTCTTTTGTGTCTTTCTGTTCAGGTATGGGCTCAGCAACTTCCCACAGGTCAGGAATGCAGGGCTTTGGATACAGTCCAGGGAAGCAGGGGACAGGTGAGTGATGCGCCTATGACCACCACCACACCATACCGCACGCACCCACACACACACACGCGCACACGCGCGCACACACACACACACACACACACACACACACACACACACACACGCACGCGAATCAGATCGAGCTTATGTCTGTACCTGTGCCTCCCAGCAGGTAGTGACTCAATATTGGATAAGATCCAGAAAGCTGCAGAGGTAGTAGCCAGTGCTGTCCTTCCGCCAACTGAACACCAGGGCATTCGTCTCCATGACAACCATTACAGGGCCGTAGTGGCGCCTTCTGCACCCATCGAGGTGGCCGTGCCAGCGTGTGCCTATAACCTGCCTGCTCGCAGACCAAAAGGTCAGACATTGTTGGTGTGATGGAAACATGGAGTTAGGATGAATATAAGACTTCGATCTCAAATATTTACAGTATGTCACAAACGCAGTGTATGAGTCGCTGACAGGGTCGCACTGCAGCATTGAGACTTCCAGTTGACACCCCAGACTATCATGTGTCTTCACCACAGCAGTGACCCATTGGTGCCCGGGGCAGGTAGGAGGCGGCTGGGAAGAGACCGACAGCGGCAACAGCTCCTCTCACAACTCTTCTCAGGACATTGCGGCCAACAGCAGAGCCTCTGTGGGCAGCAAGTCAGCCGGTACTGGGAGCCAATCGGGGGCCAGTAGAGAGAGCAGTGGCGACCTATCAGAACGGTGAGTGGCAAGGTCAGCCTGTTAAAGCTGTGTCAGGAGTTATCAGCTAAATCACAATGTAGTGATATTTGATAGGCAGTGGTTTTATCTTTGGGTGCCCATGCAGTTTTCATATGTCAGACAATAGCTTTTTTACCAGTATTGTCACTTTTCTTTAACGGCTACTGTTATTATAAAATAACAAATATTCTCAATTTTTCCACATTTATTATGATTTCTCTGTTTTACGCTGTCTGATCTTCAGGGTTGAAGCCCTGCAGCTGGGGGACTGTGGCCAGGAGATGGCTCTCATCAGCAGACTGACAGAGGGCTCCAGAGTTTTCCTGTCCAGAGAGGAGAGCCAGCACTTCATCAAAGAGTGAGTGCATCTAAAATCAGATTGACGTTCTGCCTGAATCCTCCGCTTGTTTCTCTGTTGTCTTTGACTTTTAAATAAGTGACATAAAATCTGTTTTCTAATCTGTCAGGTGCTCCATTCTTAACTGTGAGGTTGTGGTGGAGTTGCTGTCAAGCAAGCTTCAAGATCCCTCAAACACTGTTAAGATGGTAATAATAAATAGGCTTCACTAATAACCCAAGTTTTCTTTATGATATTATGCAATCCTGTAATGTACAAATGTTGTTTTCCTCCAAACCTGCAGCGAGCACTATGTGCTGTCGCATGCCTCATGACCTCTGACCTGCTTTCTCTTGAGCAAATGTTTGGAGCTACACAAAGACGGCTGCATCAGCTGAGTGAGGGGCCCCCAGGACCTGTGGCAAACAAAGCCACCAAGGTAAAAGAGACAGAAAAACAAAACTGCACATGGTGAAGACTGATAGGAAAGAACTAGAGAAAACTTATCTTCTTTTCCTCTTATCTCCTCCTAACAGATTTTGCGACAGTTTGAGGCTCTGATGGGCGGACCTTTGAACACTCCCAGGCAGGATACTGCGAACAGTAGCCACCAGGCAACTACTAATCCGCCTCCCACATCTACATACTCAGACCCTTTACTACCAACCCAGTCTGCTGACAGCACCAACCTCAATCATTATCAGCCTGACGCTTCCCCCATAGGTGTCAGCCAACTACCAAATCACACATCTTCCCCTTCTAGTCTGGTCTTGGCCCAGAGAGACTCCTCGGGGGAGCCGGTGAATGACTGTGATGAGATGAAACATGCTCCCATTCAACCAGAGCCAGTCAGGACTGCTGAGGTTACACTGGCTGTTGAAGATCCAGATGTCAGAAACCGAGGTTCCCCTCCTCCCTCTGAGTCCCAGAGTGAGCAGCCCTGTCTGAGCAGATTGTCTCTGTTCAACGGGATGGAGCTGGTGTCCAAGGGGAGAGCGTTGTGTGACAGGGAAAGAGAAACATCCCAGGCAGAAACAGACACAATGGACGATGATTTAAAAGAGAATCCAGCTGTGCATAACTCTGACAATCCAGTGCATTCAACTCCCCCTGGCACCAGTAAAACCAGTGAGAACGCTCCTTCTGAGAGCGGCCAACCAGTATCGGCCTTCTCATTTCTCAAATTTTGACCAACTTTTTACAGCTGGAACTGTTCCACTTGAACCAATGATGTCATCATATAAATCCTCTTAGAAAATCTATTTAATTTTATAAACCAAGATCAGACCTGTAAGGTTATACTGTATAGACGGGAGATTCCCATTATGTTTGGGTTGTCTGTTCGTATAGTGTGGTGCCTCCGTGGAAGCTGCATTTAAGCAGCAATATATTGGGTTGAGAGAAAAGAGATTCAGGACTCATAACTGTAGTCCTTAAGGCTGAGGTTGAATTTCTCAAAAGTATTTCACAAATACGGTTGTCTTGAATTACAGGTTTTAAGTGATGGTTGCTTTATCTCAGGATTTCTTTTAGGTAACAACTCTTACGCCTCTGCAGCACGCCCTGAACCTCTGAGGGAGAATCCCTTGATTTGTAATTTGCACAACAGTTGCTTTTCTTATGAACTCAAAAAACTACAAAGGAGAGTTGTCTTCCATATTTTTTGGTACTAAGCTATAATATCAGTGTAAATGTTACGAGTGTTAGTTTACTAAATTATTTATTATGTCTACCCTGTACTGATTCAAACACACCCATGAGACTGGTTGTAGAGTGCATGTCTATGATTAAAAATGCTAATGTAAGGAGAACTAATGGGGGAATTAATTACTGAGATAGTCTGTGTGCACAACCAATGTGTGTGGAATATGGAATCTGCCATTAACATAATGCAAGTCGCTCATGTCACCAAATAAAAAGCAGACTACCATATCATCTCACTATTATTTTAGTTACATACTGTACTGTGGTGTTGAGTAATGTGGAGTGTAGTACAAACTACATGCCCATGTTAATCCAACCTACTGGTACTGACAATGAACACTACTGTGTTTTGTTTCAGTGAATACAAGCCATGCTGTTGCACGTGCTGAAGGACAATAAAACATGCTGTATTTTTGTTACAGCACTAACATCGACGTAAATGAGCCTTGATGTGCTGTATTTAACAAGACTCTAGATTCTCTCAGTGACAGTTGCAGACTTCACTTTCAGTAACACTTTATTTCAATGTCAAATGATTTGGAACATTACACAAAATATGAATCACTATCACTTTCACACCTCTTATTTTATTTGCAACACAGTGTACTGGTCATATTAAACCATCCATAAACAAGTATGGCTGATAGGCTTATGACACACTCATACACATGATGTGTTAAATGTTAAAGAAGTAAACACCTGGTTCTAAATTATTTTCGAGAGCCTTTTCTTAAGAGCTTGTTTTTGTTAGACGCACTGTGCTGAGCATACTGCTGCCAGAGCCGCAGACTCCAGTGCCTGCCCTCAGCTCTATAATTAGCCAGGGTCCAATCTGAGGTTGCATTTTGGTGGTGAGGCTCATGAAGAATCTCTGTTCCATTACCTTGAACCTACTGACCTGCCACACCTAAATGTTCTACAGTCATTTAAATAGTGAAAGTAACTGCAAAATACAAGTTACTCTAACTTTATTACTTTGGTTAGAGAAAACACATAAGGTCTAAAAATGTTTTTAACTCGATTGTTTTAATAATGCTCCCTGGGAGTCAATCTGTTGGCTTCCTTCAACTTACTTTGTGAATGGGATCACGACAACTCCCACTTCACTGATAAAAATGCACGACTGACTTCCCCAGTCAAGAGTAAACAGAATGAGGAGTTACTGAGTAAAGTGCTTAGCTTTATTTAGTCTTGCAAGCACTTTGGATCATCATCACACTTTTCTTGTGATTAGCACCAATGAAAATGTCCACACATCAATGCACGCATGTAAAGAGAATGATACCTCTTTATAAAGTGCACAGGGTGCGTGCACACACACACACTAACACACATACACATCAATACTGCACAGAAAACCACAGTGGCTGGGCCATGGAAAGGCGGATGTGCTTATGGTCTTGACAAATGGTACATGGCGAGGTGGGGATGAGCCTTTGTGCCCAAAATCTGTAAACCTCCCCACACATCATCCCTTTCCCCCTGACCCGAGTGTGTCGCTTGAGCCTTTCAAGGAGGAGCCACCGTGCCAGTAGTGTCTGCACTGATGGGTGAAGGACAAAAGGTCAGGAGAGGGGGTCAGAGGTCACAGTCATGTCGAGCCTGGACGCCCTCTGGTCTGCAGACTGCTGAAGTGCGCCTCCCTCAGGACTCTGTTGATGTAGTCGTAGGAGACACTGCTGCCGTTGCCATGGAAACCATGCTGCAAGGAGCTGGCAGAGTCTTCAAGCTTTGGACTGAGGGAGTACTGGCTGATGCAGTTGTTCTGGCTGTGTATGCATGGCCTGGTAGTGACCACTATTGCTCTCTCTGGACTACTGATCCCATTACTGCTGTCACTGCTGGAAGACTGTAAACATGGAACAGAGATGGGCTCTGAATAGCAGCTTCATGGATGGATGCAGAAGCTTTAAATAAAACGTTCAGAGCTTTTCCTGACAGTGGTGCATTGCATATTTATTTATATGCATATGCATAACTACACATTGCTTGCGCTATCCACAAATGTCAATGGACTCTGCATTACACTTGGAGAAAGAGAATACATAACCTTAGCAGAAATATTTATCCTCTTCCAAAAGATGACTTTCATTACATAGTCAGGTGAACTATGGGTAAACTTTTGCATGTGTGATGGTCTAAAGATCAATTCAGTCTCACCTCTGAGTCCAAATCTGACACAAGCAGGCTGGGACCCCCTCCTGACCTCTTGGCCTGAGGACTCAGCTGTTGGTCTTCCTCACTGTCACAACTACGATGTCGCTTCCTGTGCAAAACAGAAATGGAAGGGGGTATTGTTAGGCACAGACGACGGTAAAGGAACATAAAAATTAAAGATGTAGTGTGGAATAAGCGATACAGGGAGGGGGGGGGGGGGGGCGAGGGAGACTATCAAAAAGAGAGAACATGAAGAGGAACCAAAAATAGCAACACGCACACACTCACAGGCAGTTACATGATCAGACATGTGGCACTCCCATTATGAGAACAAACTGATTAAAACAACTTGATTGGAGTCTATGTAGAGCTTTGACGTACAGAATATGTATGTATTGACACTGCATTGTCACATTGAATTGTCAAGGATATTGTAGTAAAATGATCTAGCTACGGAGATGCATTACGATGATGGGTCTGTATTACTGAGCAAGATGTGTGAAAATGGTTCTTCGTGTTACCTGTTGTCAGTCAGCATGTCTGCAGTCTTGACGGATGGGGTCTTTTTTGGCAAAGAGAAAGGTTGACACTCCTTGTAGGCCGGGTCGAGATGTCTTATTTCAAAGCTTTGGCTGGGTTACAGCTCCACGGCCATTTCGCTGATAAACTCAGTATGGCAAGCCCCCTCTCATCTCATCAGGAAGTCCAGGACGTATGTGTATGTGAGCTATCTCCAGCCGGCTAAAGCACAAATCTCAGCTGTGGGTTAGTTCAGCCCTGTCACTGTTTCCGAGTCCAGTCCGCCCTGCCTACGCCTAGCCGGTAGTACAAACTGCTTCTGGACGTCTGAAAGCTAACCAGCTAACTGCTAGGCATTCTCGTTTACGCAGTGAAATCTCGAGGAACTCCAGGCATGACAGCAAAGGCAGCAGACTAGCCTGCTAGCTGCTACCGTGCGACGTTATGTCAGCTACTTGTCAAGCTAACTACTTTAGCTAACTACTGCTGCAGTATGCTAACGGAAAGTTCTTCCGCTTTCGTATTCCGTTCACTCGCCGTTAATTGTGGTTAACTGTTGCCTGTACTTTATAGCAGTCAGATACAAGACAGTAAATAAGTAGGGCTAAGAATGTATTACATTTTAAAGTTGTCCGAAGTAAGTTTACCAATACCCCAGTGTGGTTAGGTGTGCCATAGCAGCGGGCTTCTCTTCGCTGGTCGTCAGTGTCGGTGTTGCCTGAAGTGAAGAGCTCCGCCTCTCTGTTTACATGACGTCAGAGCGGAAACGGCTTCCGTCAACAACACAGTGAACATCCAGGGGTGAACTGTACACCTTCACTGAACCGTAATCTCTCTTTTTTTTTTTTTTTACTTTTTCCCATTACGAATAAGCGAATTCATTTGACACAAAAGATAGGTTTTGATGTCAAGGACAGTCTACTCCACTGTCGAACGGAAGGCAACGTGTTGTATGCTAACCGGATGTTAGAAATTTCATTAGTAATTTCATGTAGCATTAGCATTAAGCTATATGTGAACTACATCTCCAGTGTCTGACCAGGCAGGTTTTTACTCTTTATATCTACCTGCACTTCGTGTGTACACATGTATGATCATTTGGGTTCATAGGTTGTAATTGGATGTAGATTTAGTAATATAATGCTATATAATAAATATGTTTTGTCTACAAGTACCTCTGGTATTCTACTATTTCTAACAGTTTTCATTTTTAAACACAGTTTATAATAAGCATCAATAGATGGCTATATGGGCAAGGTACTCGAACTGCAGCATGGAACAAAAATACGGGATATCAAAGCCATGTTGTAAATTTTCACCTTGACTTCATCTAATGTTAATGGGGTATATCTCTGCTGCAGATGAAGGTGATCCAGCACTCTGAACAGACACTGCAAACAGCTTTGGTCTCTGATCATCAGGGCTTGGCTAAAGTTTACAGAGAGTACACAAAAGAAGAAAGGCGTCTTCTAGAGGAAGGATTCCACCCCGGGGAGCCAGGTTCCCTTTTCCAACCCATCACAGTGCACTCTGACTCAGACTGGATCCCTGCTCACCCTGAGGAGCCTCAAGACTTTGAGAGCTTCTACAGAGACCCTTACCGGAAGACTCCCAATGCGAGTCACAACACTATTTATATTCAAACCATAGGTAAGTATGTTTGTGTCTAGTGGAGTTAGTACCTGGAGTAGTTTTCTTCACTCACGTGGAGTGTGTTTGGGAAAATAGATAATGAAAATAGATGGCCATTAGCACTGAACATATAAAAGGGAATGTAAGCATGAGTATATTTACTGTTGTAAATATACATAATAATAATATATATAGTAATATATCAGTGCCAGTAATAATGCACCATTGAGCATAGATGATGATGATCTCAATGACCAAGACATGGGAGAAATTAAATTCAAATGATACTGTGGGCTATACGGATGGATGAGGCATGAACAGTATGGTATACAGTGGTTTTTTTAGACTCTATGTGCAGCAGGTCACATGGTTGCTTGGCCTTATTTCTTCCCTATGTTTCTTGTAGGTTCCTTTGGAGAGGCAGGGGTCCAAACAGACCAGTATGTGGAGTGGCTCAGACAATATAGCCAGGCCTTCTTCTATGGACTTTCTGTGAAGTTGCTCCCAGCAGTTACTGTGGCTGAAACGGGATGCTCTTTCAGAGTTAACAGTAACACACACAACCTTCAGATTCTCACTGGTATGTTTGGCAGTTTCACTTCTTTCTTTTGTTTTTTATAAATATGTGAGTGTTGGTGGCAAAATACAGTGATCCCAAACTCGACTGTCCATGATATTGCTTTGTCATTATGCTTTTCTCTTGAAATTTAGGTGACCTGCTACGATTTCTGGGCAACAAGAAACCAAAAGATGCTTTTTGTATTGTTGGAATCACAATGATTGACCTGTACCCCAAGGACTCCTGGAACTTTGTCTTTGGACAGGCTTCTCTCAGCATGGGTGAGATTTTACCTCAAAGCTTTATGTAAGAAAATCTAACTTTCTCTGTGATTATTAATGATAGAAGCTGCCAGACAACACTTAGTAATTATCCTCCACTGTATCTGAACATACTGAAAATCTGATACCCTAAAATACCCTGATGTGTCTAGGATGCACACAAATAGTAGAATAAGTAAACAATGCCTCATAGTTTAAGGATATTTTGTCAATGTGAATCATACATATATTTATGATCATCAGTACTGTCTCTGATGATGTAATGTGGTTGTAGCACCACTAGATGGTGCCAAAGTGAAATACATATAGGAGAACTTCAGTTCCTAATAGCCTCATTATTCTTTTTGAACTATGCACAGGAATGGGTGTTTTCAGCTTCGCCAGGTATGATGACAGCTTCTACAGCAGAAATTATGCAGGGAGGCTGAGGAAACGGCTTCAGCTGAAGCAGGGGGACTACTCTGTGTTTGACAGATATTACACTCCCCCCATCTCCAGCACTCTGCTGCTTCGATCATGCAAGGTTTCTAGCAAACATGCTCTTCCACGCACTCACTTTTGAGTGGTCTTGCCAAAGGTCATCCAACTCTCCACTTTTACCAGTACTGCTGATTAAAAGACAAAAAACTGCTGATTAAACCATTTCATGTCTGTGCTTGTTTTTATTGTGTTGTTATCAGAAAACCCTAATGTGAAATATTTCTTTGCAGACAATGACGCATGAGATTGGCCATATGTTTGGAATAAGGCATTGCCAGTGGCTGAACTGTATCATGCAGGGTTCCAACCATCTAGAGGAGTCTGACCGTAGGCCTCTGGATTTTTGTCCCATCTGCCTTCGCAAGCTTCAGGTTTCAGTCGGCTTCAAAATAGGTGAAAGATACAAGGTAAAAAAAAGATTTCATAGAAAACAATACAATATAACAAAGATAATATGGTAGTCCCTTGTTCTTGAGTTTTCTATTTAAGTCTTCTTACAGTATGTTAACTTTGAGTACAGTTCTGCTCAGGTCTCATGATGAAAAAAGCATAATTATGTCCTCGTGAAGATAACACCTTCATAACATTAATTGGCAGAAGTTCAACAGGAGATTATGCTTAATCTGACTCTAATACAGAGTAAATCCTGTAGTACAGAATCGAAAAGTATATACTCGTGATGTACTCTTTAGAAGAGCAGTACAAGTTCATTTGGTTGCTCACTTACTCGGTGCTGGGTCACTGACTTTAGTCTGTGTCACATGCCTAAGTAATCCTGATTTTCTCAACCCACTTTCTAGCAACATCTATGCTCTACACTGAGAGTGTTCTTGGAGCCGACATGCCTGAGTTCACATGAAGTCTTTAACGCAGACTGAGTTTTAACTTGAGTGTTCTCAGCTTGTAGATGTCTCACACTAAATGTGACCCTTTCACAATGACTAATTGCTTTTTAACCTTTATTGTATATATTTCAGTTCCAGTAAGTATAACAGCTGTTTTTCGTAGAATTTTTTTTTGTTTTGCACATTAGCGGTACCTGTTACTGTGGCAACATCAATACCCAGAAGTAGCTTGTTGCAACACGCACTCTTGTTTACAAAGAAGCTTCTTGTTTTTCTGAATCACGAGATAGAAGTCAAATTCCAGACTAATGCAATAATTTAAGAATAATCTACTCAAATTGGAAGCATGTAACCTCGTTAGTCGCAGATGCTCTTGAATATAACAAAGAAAGTCTTTGAGAACTGGAGAAATTTAAAGACATTTCTCCGCACCTTGTGATCCCGGCTGACCAAAAGATCCGTTTTACAAAATGCATAGACACAATCAGATGCACTTCAGATTTTTTGAGTGAACTGAATGAATGTTTATCTGTGTTTATTAGGCCTTATTGCACTGGATGGAGGAGGATCAGAGACAAACACCCAGAGCAGGGGAGGCGGTTGCTCATCAGTCTGAACTCTACCTTCCCAAACCCACCGGAGCCTTTCATGCATCCAAACTTTGGCTCTGCAGGTGCCTTGACATACTGGAAAAAAGGTGAATTATAGTATTTTCCTGTATATGTGGATAAGATCTGGAGATAACAGAGAAGACGGGGACATCCAAATGCATGTAGCGCTCAGCTTTTCATGTGTACCATGACACATTGTCCTGTGTTGAAGATTCATGCTGCTGTTTGATAAAAAACAGAATCTTGTTGTTTATGACTGTTACACCCGACCACAGGCCACACTCCTTATATTTTGCCTCAGGTATTGGCTACCCATAGTAATGTACACTATATGGAAGCAGAGACTCCACATATTGACATTATCAAGTATATATTGAGATGTACTGGTTAAACAATGTTATGTGCGCCAGTGGTTCCAAAATGAATGAATAAAATTATATTTATTATTGCAAATTAAGGATGCTATATGTACATGACATATCTTTTATTAATATATTATATATTTATAATATTCTATCAACATGGGGTGAGCTGGGTTGGTGGACTTTTCATCCTCTTTAAATATTTGTTCCAATCAAGTAACTCACCTTTTAGCTTTCTGTTTGAGTTTCTATTAGTTCTGAAGTTCATGTATTTTAATATGTGGAAACTTATTGTAGTGCATCTGTTCTTCTTCATTATATTTTGCAGTGAACAGTTTCTTCCAGGTAAATGTTTACAAAAAGAAACCATTAGTCATAATTCACAGGCTCAAGTCACTGTTTCTTTATTGTGATTGAACACATTTTCATTACAAAAATAGTTTGAGTCTGACATCTCATATCACAGTGCATTGTCAGCTTGGCGACAGTTTGATTAAAAATAAAGTTTTAATCACATACTCCTGAGCTTTATGCATTCTCTATAACAGGTGTTACAGGATCTGTGCAATTTAGTGTTCGTGCAGCTACATTTGGTTCACAGTTTTTCTGGCTTTCATTACAGTATTGATCGCCAGTCGGTAATTAGTTTATCAGTGTTAAATCGGTGCATCTTCTCTCTGGAACATCTAAAGGCACCTCCATTAAGACACTGCATCACTCGTGGTCCATTTTGAACAGGTCCATACCTTTCAGCAATATTTCATACCACTGTCTGTTAAAACAGGATGACATCAAAAGCTAGTCACTCTTTTGAATTTTAACAGTACTGATTCTGGTAAAAACACTGTTTGGTACATTGGGTATGTAAGGCAAGAGTGCTACATACATATTGTGATCCAAAGGTTCCCAAGATTGCTCTCAGAAAACCAGATCTACAGAGGCATATGTTAAACACTTAATAATGGTCTTCTTCATTGTATTCGTGTCACTTCAGCTCTCTGGTAGCAGTAGTCTTTCAATAGCTTTTTATCCACTGTGTGGCTTGACCCTTTTATTACCCTTATCCTGCGTTATCAACTCAAGCAAATCGTATAACCTCCTGGACATCTCTTGTGGCACCTGCATGGTTGCGATCCAAGATGACTTCTGCTTTAGCGCAATCATGAGGACCGTCAGTTCTGTCCAGTTTATGCTCTCCACTCTGTTCCTCTGAGTCCTCATTCCTTTCAGCTATGTCTTCAGGTTGTTTTGAGTTTCTCTTCCTACAGAGTAATCCTCTCTTAGCAGGTTTTACCAAACCCAGGAACACGGCACTCAGAGCCATGCCGATTGCGCACGAGTAGAAGGCTGATCCGTAGTTCTTAGTGACATCCACCAGCACACCTGGGGACAGAGCAGAGGTTAAAAGGAAGCATTAGAGGAGCACTCTAGCAACTTTACAAATCAAGTTCAGTTTGCTCAACTCAACAGTTGTATAATGTCTTTGACTCTTTAGAGAGCTTTTTAAAGGAATGAGAAAATAACCCTGACGATGTCATGGTGATGTCATCAGAGTCATCTAGGCAAGATATGCATAGAGAGGGTCTAAAGAGAGACACTTTCAAGTTGCATTATGGGAGATGTAGGATCCAGTGGTATCAGAGCTTGGCCCATAGTAAGGACTAAAAATCAAGGTATCTTGTTCTCTGCTGCACCAATTTTTCTGTTTGAATCTTGTCTCTTGAAAGTCCTTCAAATTAACAGAAGTGCAAAACTAAAATGATGGAGTACACAGCACAACAGCTATTTCATTACAAAGCCCTACAAACCTCCTGAAACTCTGATTATACAGTATGTTCATTGTACCAAGATACAGTCAAGTAGGAAACATGGTGTTAATATGATCAAAATTATATTTTGGTCATCATGAAATAAGCATCTGTGTGTGTGATCTGAAGATAAACTTGTGATTAAAACAAAACTCTTACCTCCAAGTGGGGGTCCAGCCAGCCCAGCAAAGCTATGTATGAACACGTAGACCCCAGCAGCCGAAGACATCCTATCTATGCCCACCACATCATCCTCAGCCAGCATGGGGATGTGGGTGCATGCTAGTGTCCCCATAAAGAAGCCATACAAAGCGCAGCACACAGCCAGGCCATAGAACTCCGTAACCAAAGTAAATCCCACCAGATCCGCAGTCATTATGATTACACATGCCAGAAGAACAAGCAGTTTCTTCTTCCTGAACTGCTTACGTGTCAGGATCCATCCAATGGAGAATCGACCTAAGATTTCAGCCACAGCCATGGTGGAGAGCATGTAGGTGGCACTGTCCCGCTCCACGCCGCGACTCACACTCAGCTCAATGATGTAGAGTTGAGGGGCGAAGAAGCCGAGTGTGGCAAACAGCCCAAACAGAGAATATAAAATGAAGCTGCACTCTCTGAGGATGGAGAAATCTAGAAGTTTTGAATTCTTTGCAGATAGACTTTCATCCCGCGATTTATTGTCCTCATCTTTCATCCCTTGTTTCTCTGCGTCTTTCTTCTTTTTCCCCTCCTCAGTTTCAGGTTCTCTAATCTCTGCCTTACTGCTTTCCGCAAATTTCTGCTCCGTCTCTGAACTTGCTTCTTTGTGCAGTAAAGTCTTCTCCTCTGGGCTGCTGTCATCTGTGTCCTTTAGAGACTGAACACCAGAGTCTCCGGTGCTCAAAGAGCCTCTGGTTGGCTCATTGTCCAGACTGGATGAGGTATTTGGTGCATGTGAGGTCTTGTTCATCATAGAGTCCTCTGGATTTATGTCCTCTACATTCTCCTGTGCACTGAGGACATCCAGTTCCCTTGAGGACAATCTGTCAGTCTCTGTCTCGTGGGACGCTCTGGGTTTTAAAATGATTGGCCGAAGCAGAACGCCACAGATGATGATGGAGCTCTGCAAAGCTCCTATCACTGCCATGGTATTTCGCCAGCCAATATGGTCCCTCAGTGCAGAAAAGGCTAAGAGTCAAGAGGAGTTAATCAGTGAGTGTTCATCAATAAAACTAACTAATATAGAGTATAACCAGATTTATCCTTTAATATGGGTCAAACTTTACTCCTCATCCTTCATCTGAAGAATGCACATTGCAATAGACGGTTTTCCTGAACCCTAACCTCACACTTGTCTAAATGTATAGCTCTTGCACACACCTGGCGCCAGGGCAAACATGGACAGGGACTCTCCCATGGAAGCCACGGCTGTGACCAGAGCCCGTCGACGACTGAAGTATTTGGAAAGGATGGTCACAGTGGGAAGGAAGGTCAGACAGTAGCCCAGACCTGTGCAGCGGAAAAGATGCAAGTTTTTAAGATCTAATTCAGATAGACAAGCACAGCACATAATAGCAGTATGTGGTGTTCAAAAGGGGAGACAAAGGAACAACAAATCAATTACATACCTGCAACTAATCCATAGGTGATGTACATTTGATTGATGGAGTTGGTAAAGCTGGTGGCGATGGTACCCGTGGAAATAAGCAATCCTCCAATCATGACGACAAGTTGGAACCCAAAGCGGTTTGTCATCACAGAGGAGAGAGGCCCTGAGCAACAATGGTGGACAAACTGGTGTTAAGAGTAGGCAGTGGTACATTAAGTCCATCAATTTCATTGTCATTTCAGTCTATAGTCTCTACTTTGTTTTTGCAGGATCGCTCACCCTTGTTGTACTCACCATTGAAAGTCATCACAAACACGCAGATGGAAACAATCCACGAGACTCGACTGTTGGTCTCTCCAAATTCCTCCATCAGGTCCTGGAGGAAGATGCCAAAGATCTTGATGGTGCCATAAGTGAAAACCTCCACCAAGAAGAAGGCCACAGCCACCACCCATCCCCAGCCTCCATCAGGAGCCTCTGGGTACACGTTGGGCCCCAAGAAACGCAGTCCCTTGGCTCCACACAGTGCCATGACTGTAAAAAGAAATTGTATTTTTAGTGATTGGCAAAGTAAGGACTCACTAGGACTCACAGTGAGTGGCTGCACATCAAAACAATATTTCTGTCTCACATAAACAGAAAATATATTCTTAAGACATGTGCAGACACAGAGTCGAGGACAAGGCAGATCCTAATCAATAATTACAGCAATTGTTTTATTCGGAGTTTCTCTCCGTCAGCTCTTTTGCTTTGGAGTCTTTTCAGTAAGCAGGGTAACACATCCCGTTTGCAGCTACACTTTTTCTTCTTCTGCATAACTGATGCTTACTGAATCACAGCAGGGTGTTCCAGTCTGAGCCACTCAAGTTGTACAGAAGTTAAGAGTGCATAGCTTTTACAGCTTTTAGTATAAAATAAATCCTCATCCACTTAAATCCTGGTGCTCATCATGGTGCCTTTCACACCATTAAACTAGTTAACTTAAAATCACAGGTTTTTTTAATCTAGTTTGACCTTTTTCCCTTGTGCAACACTGCTTGAATCAACAAATGATCATTTCTACACCTGAATACATGATGGATTCTGTATAGAGTTTCCCAAGTGGCTCAACCTACCTAGGTTTGGTTTTATTATCTACAGTGTATTTTGTTTGACCCCCTAGTTATACAGAGATAGAAACGTGTTGTGTAATATTCCCCCCTAGTTTTGTCGAATTTCGCAATAGATGGTGGCTTCATAGCAGCTGTGCTGGTATGTTAAGCATAGCGTAAACTCTTTATTTCAGCTACTGACTTCTCATATTGCATGTCATACAATGCAACAAAAGCACTACTGTCTCCTTAAACCTGCTGTAAAGTTTACAAAAATACAACTGCTCTGTATGGTATTGTGTCACTTTAGCATCTAATAGAGCTGTATTTTGCAAATCGCTGTGCTGACCAGGCAAAAGTGTGTCATCATGCACACCTATATTTCTATATGCACAAGCAAAATAGTTGCCGTGGACAAATGACTGTAATTAGTGTACTAATGCAATTTGAATACTAGTTACATTTGCACAGCACTTTTAAGTCTTAATGATAATTAAAACGTTTCGGTTTGCAAAAAAAGTGGTTTCATTGAAAGCAACTATTATCACAGTATTTTTAAATTCCATCATACCATTCCCTTTAGTGTAATAAGGAAAACGCAAACGCGATGTAACCGCATGTTTGGGGTTGGAAGTCACTGTCAGTCAATGTTAAATGTTTTAATTTGTTCATGTTAATTTTAAAATAACGAATTTGTTTTAAAATTGACAATGTGTTACCTTTATTTTTTTTTTTCATTAACAGTGGAGGGAGTGAGTGGTAATATTTTGGCCCGGAACCATATAGCTCGGAACCATATGGTTCCGTCCCCTCGGCTGACGCAACCATTAGTCTAACTGCTGCTCACGTGGTCGGTATGCCACTTTAATAACTGCTCAGATACCTCGTAAGTACCTTAAGTCGCCTGTTTGAGCTACATATTTAGTTCAAGACGTGTTGAACGTAAGTCCCGCTAAAACATGACTTTAACTAGAGCAAAGATACTGGATTATAATGAGACAGTTGATGCTCCAGGAGTGTCGCTCACCTGTGTGTAGCTAGTTTCAGACGGTTCCTTTCCTTCGCTCCTCACTGTTGCTCCTGTAATCCCGTTTGTGTCGCGCGCTACTTCAGTTAATTAACGGTTGAGCTCTCCGTACACATTTTTATTTAATTTTTTTTTTTTTACGTGTATACGAACACAAACATTCGCTCACATGGAGACTCCACAGACACGCGTTAAAGCGAGCGCTGCCTGACACAAGCTGGCTCTCATGAACACCCTCCCTCCTCCCAACAGACACCCACAGGGAGAAGCAGGATAAAGGGAATCTGGTTACAGCCAGTCCTCCCCCCATATCCGTCTGCAGACCCCTGACTGCTCCCTTTTACTGTGTGTGGGGGGGTTTGGACACAGACTGGTGTGTGTGTGTGAAAGAGAAAGAGAAAGAAAGATTGTGGATGAGTATTGCTGTGCATTGAAGCAAAAACAAACAAACAAACAAACAAAAAAAAAAACAATGATTAATTGTCTTAACATTTAACAAAACACAATTTCTACATATAATTTGTGTGTTTAATGTTAATTAAAGGCTGCGCTCTGTTTGGCGTCAGTTCTACAGGTTATTGCACTTCTCATTATTCCACCATTGTTATTACAATCCTCATTGTGCAGTGACTTTTGATCGTACAGTATGATTTTTTTTTTTCTTTCCCCTTTTCAAGTGATTGTACTTTGACATGATGTGGCAGCGATACTTCTATTCGGCCATCGTTTACTGTCCAATTCACCAACTCCACAACCTCCCCACACCTAAATATTCTACCACAGTCTGGTGGAATGACAGTCACCTCTGTCACATCTAATGGGACCGTCAACTCCCAATGAATTATTCACTTTTTTGTTTTATCTTCCAACTATGAATGCTGTTTAGTTTGATCAATATTTAGACTCGATCAAGAACCATGTTTCTTGTTTACAGGGGCATTTAAGAAATTTGATTTACTAATGAAAGGTTTCTAAATGATTTCCGTAACATGTATTTTGAGTTGTGTGGTCACTTCGTTCTGTTTGGAGTTGCTTTGTGAAAAACTCTTCATTGTGTTGTGCATTTCTCCAATAGAAACGTCCAGTAAAGCTGCACTTCTGGCTCTGGTACAGCTTAGCATTCAGGAGTTTAATCTGACCTCAAACCTTTACCTCATCATTTCTTTATGTTAACGTTACACATAGAGCTAGTTGGTGATGTAAATGGCTGTTGCTGTTTATCATTATGTGAACCAATTTGGTTTCAGGTGCAAACAACATTCACCCTCTACCCCTTCCTTTAGCAGGTTGAATATAGTTTTAATGTCTTTAAATACCGAAAGTGAGCTGAGAAATCAAACAGAAGTGTTTCACAGATGTCAGTTTGTATTACAAGTTGACCGGGTCTCCCTTCAAACCTATGTGATACTTGGCAGGTTTTGACCCAAAATGGCCGAGGCTTTCACCCTGTTTCTTCTGACTGGGATGCTGCTGTGTGGACTGCTGCTCCACACGATGTCTCAACATGGAGCCAGGGGTGATAATGGCAGTAAGAGGCCCAATTTTATCATCATACTGGCAGATGATATAGGCTGGGGTGACCTGGATGCCAACCGGCCTGAAGAGAAGACAAACAACACACCTTACCTCAACCTGATGGCCGAGCAAGGACTAAAGTAGAGAATTTATTAAATACCATATCATGTTTCCATGTCATATCATCAGCGTCTGATGTAAATCCTATTAACTGACTTGATCTGTGATACCTTTGCTTTTTAAGTGAAAGCATTAAGGTGATGAAAGCTGGTTATGTTTGGAAAGATGTTGGTGTTTCAGTCTATGACGAGTGAGACGGCACAGAAAAGGTTATATATGAATAACAATATATTTTAGATGCTATATCCTCCTGTCAACGAGGTAGAGTGTCATTTCTCCATAAAAACATTGTTCTTTTTTTCTAGATTAACAGATTTCCATTCCCCAGCCTCAACCTGCTCCCCGTCCCGAGCTGCCATCCTGACAGGCCGCTACGGCCTAAGAAACGGGGTGACACATAACTTTGCAGTGGGCTCTGTGGCCGGCCTGCCTGTCTCTGAGGTGACATTGCCCCAGCTACTACAGAAGGCGGGATACTACACCGCCATGATCGGGAAATGGCATCTGGGCCACAACGGACCATATGGTCCAGCTAACAGAGGTAAGCGGGAGCTTGAATCTGTCGGGACCCAACTGAACTGTCACAGCCTCATTTCTGAAAGATTTTGTGTGAAATTTGGTTAAAATTCGTTCAAACATTGCACAAGGAAAGAAAAAAATCTCTCTTCTTTTCAAGCGAAAGCAAAAATATAGAGATTGGTTTCAGGTATGAATGTTTCTTTACCTGTATAAGAATGGACAAATTAAAAAATCCATTTATTGTTGATCTGTGGCTTCTGTTGCCTCTTCTGGTGTCCTTTAGTAAACCTACAGTGCAAACAAACAACCCTTTGTAAACATAAGAGACAAATAAAGTTATCTATACCTCAGTAACCCAGATGAGGAAACTGCTACAGCCAGTGAGGTGTAAATAAGATTAGATTATGTATGGATTATATGTACATACACTACCAACAAATTCAATCAGCAACAGAGGAATTGCTGATTCAAATACAACATGTAATCATTTAATTCCATTGATCAGTTGAAGGATGCACATGACACATTGAACTGAGATAGGAGCTAAAACACATGCACCTATACTTACGTTTCTATTGCGCAGCAGCTTTCAGGTTCAGAGCTATGGTGTCATTCAGTCTTTCCAGACTTTTCCAGCCACTTTGAGTCCCATCGGCCTCGCCGCAGGGAACAGACAAAACAGCCCAGATAATCAACTTCCTGCAGCTGTGTCTTGTGAGAATGCTGTGATCGTAGAAGGACAGCGTGAAGCTCACGGCGTGCGCATTATGCCTTCCGAGTGAAATTCATTTCCTCCTGTTTTTTTTTGCAAAGACACAACTCCAAGCCGTGATGTTTAAGTGACACAAAGTGATATCTCTGCGCTTTCTAAACGTATGGCCCCATGACATCGATCTTAGTCCTTTCTAATTGAACCTCATCAGCACTTACAGAATTTGCATTTGTCCTTGTTTGCTGGACAGGTTTTGACTACTACTTAGGTATTCCATACAGTAACGACATGGGCTGTACTGACATACCGGGATATAACCTGCCCCAGTGTCTTCCGTGTGACACACCTGGACCTCAGGTATTCAGGTGTGGCTCTGTGCTCCTACTCAAACAAATATGAAACTCTCACACCATATTTGAATTTTCTCTATAGACAAATGTTGTTCTGTTCGACATTCAAGTGCATACTTGTTTCTGTATGTACATTTCTCAAACAATGAAGACTGAGTGCATGACATTTTTACCAGGGGAATTGCAAAACACAAAAAAGTTTGTGTGTTTGATAGGAATATAAGTAATGGTAGAAAATACTGTAAATGGATGTAGCTGAGAAGTATTAGAATTTGACATTCAAATTCACCAGTTCTGTTTACCTCTGTCCATGTTGGGGGTTTTTTTTCCCCTGCACTTTCCAAGACCATGAAATATTGAAACGTAAGTGTAGGATGTAAAAGTTTCATATCTGTGGAAAAACCGAGGATGAGTGAGTGTGAGTGCACATGTAGGTTAGGAAGTTTAATTTACTACCTTTCTGATTAGACCACACTCTACATCCCTACACCTCCCTAACTAATCCCAAACCCTTTCACCACTCGACAGCCTTACTTACACAAATACACACCCACACTCATATCATTTATTTACATGCCATTATGTGTATGTTATTATGCTCTGCTATTCTCATGTTCAAGGTTGAAGAGGAGCGCACATGAAGGCTGTTACTCCAAAGTTGGCCTTCCTCTGATTGAAAACAGCAGTATTGTGGAGCAGCCGCTCAACCTGTGGACACTAACAGAACAATACAAATCTGCTGCAACCAGGATTATACACAAGGCAAGGTACAATACAGCTGCAGAGATTCATAAAGTATAAAAAGGATTTCATATTTGACAGGCTGCTGCAGTATAAATAAGTTTGTGAGCATTGAGACATAACATAGCAACAGAGCATAGTTGTACAACCTTTGTTTGAGCTTCTCTCTGTCAGTTGTGTTGTCCAGTGACTCAGCAGCCAGAGAAACCTGGTCTGTCAAGTCTCTGTAGAGAGAGAAGCAGACACCCAAACACACTGGGGAATCTTTCAAAATGTCCACTGCAACCCGATCACGGCAGGACCAATGAACTTTATTTTGGAGGCTATAATAGTGCAAGTAAAAGTCAAGGTCAGTAAAGATAGTCTGGTCTGTCACTGTTTCCATGCAGAACTCCCTGATTTTGACACTGTTTAGAGTCTAGTTGTTTTTGCCAGTGTTCAGCTGCTCTGAGCAAAGACACTTCACTGTGGTTCATTGGAGGGAACATTAGGAGGAAAATCAGCAGCAGGCAATAACATTTGTACCCACCTGTGGTTCATTGCCTTTCAAATGCATTGGTATATGACCAGAGGCTGGGAAAATGATGACCACCAATCTGTGTGTCCTCCATGTTTATATGTCACCCCATTCCCAGTGATCACATTCTTTTATGCGTTTTAATGAAAATAGTGAAATTCTGTGGCTCGTATAGATAAGCTGATGAATAGCAGGCTGAAGCTACACATGTTGGTGTCAGTGTTTTCATGGGCTGTGCTAATACAACCCTATATTCCTAGTGTTGTATTGATAACAGGATAACCTACCAATACAGTATAATACAGTCCAATATAATAGCCTTACACTAAGTACTGCCTTTGTGCCTTAGTTGATTAGTTTCGATTTAATGTGTCAACGAGTTGTTGATCTTGCTTTATTTTGTGGTGTTAAACTAATATGAAGAACATTTTAATTATTATAAAAACTAAATACACACTTCCAGGCTTATTCACTGTAATTGCACCGTTTGTTGATATTCCAGAAAGAAGATAGGAGCTTTCTTAATTTGCCTATATGGAGGTGAGAATGCTGGTAGTAGTACAGTGCATAAAGTATATGTGTGTGTGTGTGTGTGTGTGTGTGTGTGTGTGTGTGTGTGTGTGTGTGTGATAGTGTGTGTGTGTGAGTGTGTTTGTGTTTGTGTTGGAGCGGCTGGAGGGTGGGGAGGGGATGATCCCCGCTGTTTGCAGCTGTGTGTGAAAGACAACATGCCTTCATGCCGCGGGTATCGGTCATGTGTTTGTCAAGACGAAACAGCATGCAGGCTTTTATTCAGTGAGGTCATTTAAAGTGACTAATGCTGTTTTCCAGATATGCTAGAAAGTTTACATTCCTGCAAAGAAAAACAAAATGGCAACGTTCACTTTAAAGGACCAGTGTGCAGGATGTAAGGGGATATTTTGGCAGGAAGTCAATTATGTTTTCATCAGTGTTCAATCACCTGAAACTACAGATTGTTGTGTTTTCGATAGCATAGAGTCTCTGTAGGGAGGGGGTCCTCTTCCACGAAACCTGTCCTGTTGCACTGCCATGTTTCTACTGTCAGAGCAGACAAACCAAACACTGGCTCTAGAGAGGGCCTGCTGTCTTTTTACATTGAAGGCCACCGTAGCTTCTCGTTCATGCTTGGAAAGCGCGGGGTGAGGAGAGGAGCATTCAGTTGGTTGCAACCTGCAACCTCACCGCTAGATGGCACTAAATCCTACACACTGGTCCTTTAATGTAGGAAACCTGCTCCAATGTGCACATTCATACCCTACGGACGTCACATATAATTGTTTCCAACACGTTTACACAAAATATAGTTCAGTATACTTCACTTTTATGTGTTAGATGCCAGTGTTGCATGTTGGCAAATATGAAGTTTTCATCTGGGGAACGCAATGTTGTTCAAATCATTGGCTGAATTTCACGCTTTCTGCGTTATTTTTCTGAGCTTGACTGCGAGTTGACATGAGTTTAACAGGCCTTTTGTCAGAGCAGACGTGATGATGTCATGGTAGCAGGAAAAGCACAGCTGTAACTAATAACACTGATAATGGCGGCTTTCCATTACAGTGTTTATCTCCAGGATTAATATAAAGGATTGTTATTATTAATGTTATTCCTCATGTTGCTGTGACAAGTCAAAATGTCTAAAAGAAATCTGCACTGTGGGATAATGGTGGTCTATGTTTGGAGACTAGTGTGAGAGTAGATACTTTGTTAGTCAAGAGCTTGCCCTTTTGCTTTAACACAGATCTGCTTATGAGCAAATATTGATTCAAAGAAGCATTTGTCTGTATAAACTGTCCGACACTTTATTCGTTGTCTTTTCAGGGAGCGAGGAAAGCCCTATCTGCTTTACATAGCGTTGGCTCACATGCATGTTCCCCTGGCGCCCCCGCTCCCTCCAGGTGCCCCAGCCGCTGCTCACCACCCAAACGACGGCAGAGTGTACAGTGCCAGTCTGCGAGAGATGGACGGCCTGGTGGGGGCAGTAAAGAGCGCTTCTGATGACACAGACAAAAACAATACTCTCATCTGGTTCACTGGTGAGACCGCTGGATGGATTATGTCTTTCTTTTTACACTACAAGTTTGATTGTTGTTATAGAAAATAATCACAGTCTCATGTGTGTGCATTGTGTTTAGGTGACAACGGTCCTTGGGAAAAGAAGTGCCAGTACGCAGGAAGTGTAGGACCTTTCATGGGAAAGTGGCAGACAAGCAGAGGTATAAAAAATAAACTTCATGGGACACTGAAAAATGCATTCAGGCACCTGTGGATGCTTTGTTACCTGCTAAGGTGAGGTATCTGAGGGGGATCGTTTGGCTGTTGCTTGCTGCCTATTTTGACATGGTGTTAGCTGGTAGCTGGTGATATTGTAAACACAACATGCTTGGGAGGTAGTGGACAGGAACCCTGCATTGATCGGGTCCTTTTGAGTCAATCAGATCAATCGGGTCCGATTCCAGCGACAGGCTAGTAACCAAAGCTTGCAGGACATCAGCATCCCTGCCACTGAGGAGGAAGCAAAAGGTAGCACCTAGCAACAGGGGCGGGGGAGTGATGAGAATAGGCGGCCAAGGAAAGAGAGGAGTGATGGACAGAAAGTCAGAGTAAATTGGCTTAGGGCAAACGTTAATTCAGATCTGATAGGTGCAATGGAAGGGCTGAAATGGACAGGTGAGAAGATTTATTTTATGAAAATAGCATGGAAAGGTATTTTGGAGAGTAGAAAAAAGCAGCATTAGAGGAGGTAAAGTCAAGGCGGCAGCAGGAGAGAGATAGGCTCGTCAGAGTGGAAACAACTCTGAAGGCAGTGGGGGAAGGTGACAGATAATAAAACATTAATGTGCCGCAAAATGATCTCAAAATTTGACAGCTGGAAGGATTAGATTCATTCAAGGAGGAACTTATTATGTGCTTCCATCCCTCCAAATCCAAGCCAATGGATAGGCGAGGACCCAACGTGTCCTTTATGTTCAGGTATGGCTTCACTTTGGCTCATTCAGGGTGTAAAAGTATCCTGACTCAAAGTCGATACACCTGGAGAATTAACCAAGTGCTGAAGTGTCTAGCTGGAGCCGTGGGAGTAACAGGTAAACTCATGAGGCTGAACAAGTTAATGAATCAGGCTGCAAGCCACTTTGAACAGGCAGGATGCAAGGCAGCTAAATTAAGGGAGGGATCGGCAAATAAGAGTAGATTTAGAGAAACAGCTTGACCTCCCTCGGGTGATAGCTACCACTAATCTAAGACCAGATCTTGTGTTGTGGTTATAAACACAGTGATGTGTATTGTGTGGAGCTGAAAGTATCGTGGGAGGGAGGCAGGAGAAATGGCCTATAAGAGGAACAAGCTTAGATATACAGAGGTGGCAGTGGAGGGAGAGGAGCGTGACTAGAAACCTAAAGTCCGTCCCACACGTGGTGGTTGGCTTAAGTGTGTATTGATAATTGTACTGTCCGTCATATCACTGTGAATCCTCCTTTTCCTAAATTGAGGATTTGCTGGTGTGTCAGGTGGAGGCTCAGCTAAGCGGACCACCTGGGAAGGAGGTCACAGGGTGCCGACAGTGGCCTATTGGCCCGGGAGGATCCCTGCAAACAGCACCAACTCCGCCCTGCTCAGGTACTAGGTGCTCCCATTTCACCAATACGGAGAGACTCCAACACTATCTAATACTAATGCTATCTTTATTGTATAGGTGGTACTTATACATGAGGAGTCCTCACTAACCCCCTCATGCTTACACACTGTTAGTTCACGAGGCAGGAAGATGCTTTTGGAGACGAGGAAAAATGTTTATCATAAATACCAGTAGCTTAACAGAAAACATTATACATGTCTTTATGCTCTCTTGCAGTGGTATGGACATCTTCCCAACTCTTCTGTCTCTGGCAGGGGAAACACCTCCCTCAGACAGACGTTACGACGGCATCGATGCCACAAATACCCTCCTGCATGGTGAACAGACTGGGCATGAGGTACTGACTAGTTTTCGTTGTCAATCTTACTTCGGTGTATATAAATAATTGTCCTCATGGTGTCGGTGGGGGTAATGTTTCAGACATTAGTTCTTTTCTTCTTTCTTTGCAGTTTCTTTTCCACCCTAACAGTGGTGCTGCGGGGGAGTTTGGTGACTTGCAGACAGTTCGAACAGGGAAATACAAAGCTTTCTACATCACAGGTACGAGTCAAATACAGATCCTATGTGTCCATGGCGAGTTCATATTGCAATTTATCACAAAGCAAAACATTTAAATGTGACACAAAGGGCTAAAATGTAATAAACACCATCCCCGTCCCCTTGCAGGTGCAGCTGAGTCATGTGGTGGTGCAACAGGAAGGCAGGAGCTCCATGACACACCATTGATATTTGACCTGGAGCGTGATGAGGCCGAGGAAACCCCCCTGGAGGTTGGGACACCTGAATACCAGGCAGTAGTAGAGAGGATCGCCCGCAGGAGGGAGGAGCTATTATGGGACATTGCCACCGACACGTCTGCGTCCGCAGCAGACTACAGCACAGACGAATCAGCAGCGCCCTGCTGTGACCCGGGACAAGCTGTTTGCCGCTGCCACCCGCGCAGCCAACGGGGCGGGAACTGACGCACTGAAACACTCACACAAAAGGGCAAGAGAGAAGCGCACAGATGGAAGCAAACAGATGTGGAGACAAATATCTCCTTTGGATGTGCTCAGCTGTTTGTTTGTAGAATGTGTTGTTTGGGGAGGTTCAACGTCCAGATGTGCAAACAAGCAGAGAGAGCAAAGAGAAGAAGAGGCCAAACTCTGTCATTAGTCAGGGGGCAGAGAGGAGGTCAGGGTGAAGTATTTCTAATGATTTGAGGAAACTAAGATCTATCAAACCAACTCTTGCCACAGTTTATAGATCAGTTTGTTGGGATGTAATTAAACATAAGAAAAACACACTGTTCAACAACTAGAGTTTCAGGGTACAAATACATCATTTTGTTATTATTTTGTTGAACATTTGATGAGATTTAAACATTCATGATGTAAATCATGCCGTCTTAAAATCAAAACCAGACAGTGCAGAGAGGTTGAATCACTTCCCAGCTTTAATGAGTCTCTGTGGTAAATGTCCAGTACTGAACAGCTCAATGCAGCGTAAGGGTGTCCTAACAGTGCCACCTTTTGGCAACTGAAACGGTATTACCATGTTACTTATTACAACAGTACTATATATAAATGTTATATATACATTATACACACAGTAAAAATCCTCAATATATAATTACGCATGGTAAGTCTATGCGTTGATGTGTAATACTTAAAACATTTTTTTGCAAAAGAATATTTAATACATCAAAGTAAAAATGACTATGACTTACATGTTAACATATTCAGCATCGTGTCGTAAATAAAAAGGTCTTCAGGATATCACTGAAATTCTCGGACCTGTAACTTTGTCACGTACAGCTCGTCATCAAGCTTTTCACATTTATGTGACTCTGCAGGTTTTTAGTCTCATCTATCGCTACCATGATTAATATCGCAGCCGCATCCACAAGTCATGTAATGCTTACTGCATGTAAGGTGATTTAAATAGTGTCTCACACTTATAACATCTTTTCCTTTCTCGAGTGAACTGCTGCTCTCCTGTCTTAAGGTGTGATGCATTTAATGCCCATTGATAAGCTCCCAACGACTGACAAAAATGCCCTGATGAGAGATTTTCCGATGATTTGGAAGTGACAGAAAAAGAAGGCATGTACATAAAAAATTATTACTTTTTTCTGATTATTATCAATTGCATTTTGGCTCATAAGAAGCTGCTAAAATTGCCTCTCTGGTGACTTCTTCATCTCTCTCTTTAGAGCATTTTTGTGAATCTGGCGCCTAGTTACTCTACAACATCTGTCGTCTCCTCCGTGGTATATTCAGTCTGCTCAGTCATACTCTGCTGGACCAATCACCTGCTCATCTGGTTACTACCGTTATAATATTGTGCAACAACAATGTCATTATTCTAAAAAGTATTAACAATTTTTATGGTGTAATATGGGAGTTAACTGTGAGACTCTTGAGACAGGCTTTGAATCTGTCTAAAGATAACAGCTTAAAATGTTGTTTTTTTTTAATGATGTTTGAACCTTCCACTCATTTTTTTTAGTGTTTTTTTTTTTTTTTCATATTTCTTCCTTATTACAAAAAGTGGGAGGGATGCAGAATAGAGACACACCAGGAAGTAGCACTCTGGCACGTTTTGACCCTAGGCCAGCAGGGGTACATGTGGGAGGGTGGGGGTGCCACAATGTCTCAACACGTCAGCAATATTTTTGTCCATCCTCGCTGCTTGAAACAAGTGAGTCTGATTGTTACGCAGGGACGGGAGGGTTTCACCGGGGGTTTGGTCAGTTACTCTGGTTGCCCACTGGTGGAAACTCGTTCTCGTCATCAAGACAGACGGGGCCCTCGGCGAATTCATGCTCGGGGATGACCTCGCCCTTCTGGGCTCCGCCGTCCTCAGAGTAGCCTGGGGAGAGAAGAGGACAGGCAGAGATGGGTTTTGTTCCCTCCCGCTGCTGATAACATCCTCGTGTCCTCTGTAAGTCCCTCTAGCATCAGCTGCTTTTTATGCTTTTTTTTTTGTTGACAGGTTTGATTTTGATGTACAGGCTTCTGCTCAGATTAAACTCACAAAACCTGAGCAAACTCTATTATAGGTGCTTTAGATGAAGTTAATGAGCTGATAATCACTGATTATAGTGTAACTCTTCACTTCCCCTGAAGAAGACATCTTTACACATTACTTTTTTTTTTACCTCTAGTCCTCTAAATTCATCGTCCCATTTACTATTTATATCTTTAAGTTCAATATATTATTGATAATCCTCTTGTTAAACTGCATTAGATAATACTGATAATACTGTAAATAACCTTCATAATGTAACATCTGCTGAAAATGTGGGTTGTTTTTTGTTTTGTTTTTTATAATGAGAGGTTACAGCGATTGCTTTCAGATATTTCTCATCTGCCAGGTATGAACCATTTTAAAGTTAGAATTAAACCAAAGGATTAATATTCAGGAAATACTTCCTGTATAACATTGTAAGCTCTTACTTAAGGGCACTTTTATTTGCATTTGCATGTGTTTGCAGGTTTCAGGAGTTGCAGAACAGCAGTCGTTAAAACATCACACGTGTAGTGTAGGGGCTAGAAATATGTAGCCTACAGTAGGTTTAAAGAGTAGCTGGTGAGTAGTTCAGGATGCCAGTGTTACATGTTGGAAAGGTTTTACGATTAGGACTAGCCTACCCATGAGAGTGGTGGAGGAGGGTGGGGTTGAAGGGAGTGCCACCGTGGCAGCGTATGATTGGCCGGGCGGTTGGGGAGAGACATCCTCTGGTTTGTCCTCTTCCTTCTCTTCCACCTGCTCCTCACTGGAGTCAAACAGCCTGCAGGAACAGAGCAGACTGAGACTTAACAACATCACAACACCCAACACCTACAAAAAAATCATTCTACCTTTAAGCAGATATTTATGTGTGATACAGCCCATTAAGACACACACACACACCTGTGTTTTTGGACAAGGACACACTCGCCTCCATCCTGTGGATCCACATTATAGATGTAGAGAAACCCGTCTGAGGACGCCACCAGCAGGCGAGGGAGCTTCTGAATTCTGACCAACAAAACACAGGAGATGTGAATGAACCTGCTCTGTCTCTCCCCCCCCCCCCCCCCCTCCCTCCCTCCTTCCCTCTCTCTCTCTGCGCCTTACGTTGCCAGGGCGCAGATGTTCTTCAGGCCGAACATGTTGAGTCGTACAGTCGCGAAGGCTCTGTCCTGATGCATCATGTCGGACACCTGGGTGGGCAGATAGGTGCTGGCTGCTGTGAACATTTTACCCACATATGCTGACCATGTAGGAGACTCCTCCTCTGGACTGGAAGGAAAACAACATCAATAAATCATTACTGGAGGGTTTTTTTTTCTGTCCAGTTGAATTTTACATAGTAAGGCTTTTTTTTTTTTTAAGCTGCTGGGTTGCTTTACGTCAGAAATACAGCAGAGGGTGCTGGTCATTTGATGAATTGTCCTTCCCTGAACCATGAGAGGTTCAGAAAAGGACAACACAGAGAAATCCCATGTCATTGTAAGATGCTTTGGAAAACAGCATATACAAAATGAAAAATGTAATGTTAATCTTCAAAAGGAAAACATTTTACCAGAGATAAAAAAAAAAATCCTTTTTAAAAGAAACATCTTATTTTGACCTGGATGAAAGTACCAGCGAAAACCACATCAGTAGTACATCATCATTACCAGCACACTGAAGCTGGTCAGTCAGTGAATTGATTTTTTTGATCTACAGAAAACAAATCACTGACTTCATTCATCAAGTGGAAACAAACCGAGCTGAGTGTTTACCTGGGGCTGTGCTGCTCCAATTTAAAGATATGGACCGTCTCAGTGTTGCTGGAGGCACACAGGAACTGGGCATCCGCACTAAAGGACAATGAACTGATACTAACATATCT
This sequence comes from Seriola aureovittata, assembly GCF_021018895.1. Lineage (NCBI taxonomy): Eukaryota > Metazoa > Chordata > Actinopteri > Carangiformes > Carangidae > Seriola > Seriola aureovittata. The sequence goes on from NC_079384.1 coordinate 6,338,225, forward strand.
GACACACACACACACACACACACACACACACACACACACACACACACACACACACACACACACACACACACACACACAGAAGAAACAAAAACAGGCAGTAACAGTTAAGATTAAATGATGTTTTATTGAAAAAAGGATGGATGACTTGAACACATGCAAAATCTTTTTTTTTGGTCATCTTGTTCATTCTCTATCCATAGTTTGATTGTTAATAGTTTCTGATTTAACTATATGAAAAGGAGCGCTAACCTCTTCATCCCTCGCCGGAATTCAAACAGTCTCTGTCCTTCAGGAATGCTGAAGACTCTGATAACCGTGCCCTGTGAAGCAGAAAACAGTTAGACTGCAGGGAAATAAAACAAAACAAGGGATAAAAGGGAATCAAGTCCTCACCTTCTCTGAAGCGCTGGCCAGTTTGGTGCCAGAGGCACTGAAGGTGAGGGCTGCCAAGGGACTGTCATGGGCTTGAATCAGCGTCACAGTGCTCTGAAAGGGCAAACAAGTGTTTTTTTCTAGTGACATCAACTCTGGGCTGCTTTTCCCAACGGGCTTTTCAAGTGACATGACAACAGCTGTAATTTTTCCATTGTTGCTGTGTTAGAGTTTAATGCAGTCTCACCAGGTTGTTGGCATCATAGATTGTGATCTCTCCGATGGTGGCATTGCCGGGGTACGCCAGGTAGGAGTTACTGTGGTTGATGGAGAGAGCGCACAGACCTACGAGGGAGTACAGAGGATAGTTCAGGCTGTTTTCTGTCTTTTTTTTCTTCCTTGTTTTTCTTCCTTGTTTTCTTTTTCTTCCTCTTCACACTCCTACTGCACCTGTCTTGCCAGTTGCTTCACAATGGAGCTACATATTTATTATCTATCTAATCATCAGCACAGTGAAACAAAGTCAGAGAAACTTGTATATTTATGTGTCTTTGCCTCCAACAGGGCTGGATCTTTTCCCTTAAACACTGGGTCTTTTCTTTGCACCCAAAATGTGAATATGAACACACACGTCTCAAAACCGAGCAAGTTGTGAGTCACTAGGTAATGTTTTTTGAGTTTACTTTTAGAGGTGTTTTTTGCTAGATTGCTAAGTAATATTTAAGTAATGTTGCCTGTCCATAAAACCGTGCTAGCTAGCTCAGACAGAAGCAGACAAGTTATACTAATCTTGCATCAGCTGTGTGGTTTCGCTGCTACCGCCTTACTTGGTCTGGGGTGACCTGTAGCTTCTGGTGGCTAATGTTAGCAAAGTATAGATAGATAGATATTGATCTACAACTAACATTACTCTTCTACTGCTCCACTATGTTTTAGACTTTACCATTATCCTGTAAATGAAACTTACATAAATTACATAATGTTGCTTTAAAGTGAAGCAATTAACAAGATTATGGTCAGAGTCCATAGGAACGAATGCACACACCATCTATACAATCTATATGCAGATGTGTGTGTAACAGCTTAGGTGTACCTGAGGGGTTGGTGGGTGTGTTGAGCAGGGTCTTGAGTAGTTTCATGTCTTTGATATTGTGGATGTAGATCGACTCCTCCAGGCACACCACCAGCCGCTGAGGTGACAGTGACACAGAGATTAGCACGAGAAAATATATTAGACAGCACAAACCAGGAGGATTGCAGGCGTGGAGAGAGCTACTTCCTGTTTATTACCTGTCTGTTCAGCCTGACGGAGAGGATGTTGTTGGAGTAGCTGTAGTTACAAATCTCCGTACCCTTCTTGAAGTGGTAGACGTTCATCCGCCGTGGCATGGACAGGCTGACCACCACCACCAGACTGCTGGAGAACAGCCGCTCCACTATGTACACATCTGGACACTCACCTAGGGGAGGGACAACAGAGAGACATCGGATACAGCTGGATACTTCTACGCAGTAAAGCTATGGAAATTTAATTATAAGCTCATACACCCGCTTCTTCCTCTTCTCTTAAATTCCAATTCAACCTCCCCCACTTCAACAGCTCCACTGCTATTATACACAGTGCATTTTGCTAACTACCATCCACTTTAATTACATATGAATACAAACTGCCAGGCAAAGAAGGTTATTGAGTTCAAACTTCCTTAAACTGACTCTTTCTCTTTCAGTGCAGCTGCTGAGGATTAGAAAACTGAGCGTTCCTCTGTGTTTACCTCCCTGTGTGCAGCAGAGCAAACATGCTGTGGCCTGTCTGTACTGTTGTATGACCAAGGTGAACCTGACCACAGCTCAGATAATACTATGTAGACTTCTGTCACTCAGCAGTTACGTTATCTGAGGCAGGGGATGCTGGTTTGTCACAGTGTACTTACTATGAGCATGACAGGACTTTTGTAAATACACCCACGAACATGTATATTCTACTTGGTCAATATGGGAGCTGTCATGTGGCATCACACACTTAATGTTGCTGAGAGAAGAGACTAAAGAACAGGTCCCTTCCTACCTCCCTCATGGATGCAGTCCAGTTTGTCCACAGCTGTGACTGAGAAGAGCCGGTAGCCAGTCTTGGTGCCCACTGACAGAGAACTACAATAAAACCACACACACAAACAACAAAGACCATCTTACCAACCACATCCGCCACTGTTTAGATGTAAAATACCTTAATAATACTGTCCAATGATTTACTGATACAAATACAGTCAACTATTTGTGCAGTTAAATAATGCCAGAAAGCTTTTTGTTTGTTTGTGCAAGAACAAATGACTGAATGGTCAGTAAAAGATTAAAAGTAGATGATTATCCATGCATACTGCACACACCCAGGAGGTGGAATCTATATAAAGGATGCTATATGCCACCGGCCTTATGACACTTAGTTTCCATTCAAGTCATTCGTGTGGAATGAGTGTCATTGGTGTACTGGTAGCTTGAAGGCAGCCTATGGCTACAACTGATAAGACGTGGTTACCAGGTCAGATCCAAGCTTTGCTTCATCCCAGGAGGTGCTTGGTATATGACATGATTTCTTTCAGTTTATCTTATCTTGTTCAGACAACACAGCTGTTACACATCTTCCATTAAAATTGCCCCAAAGAAGCTCATCATATCTTATCATGGCTGAAGATGAAAAAAAAACAAAAAAACCCAGGATGACAGAGATAAGGCCAGGTTGAGTGTTTGGCCACCTGCTTAGTTTTATGAGCAGAGCCAGAGGAGATGTTTGTATAAGCAGACACACCTGTAACAGAAGAAGTCAGCGCTGAATTCATCTGTTAATTTGTAGTTTACTACCTAATACTCTAATAATAGAAAATTGACATTTACAGCACATGTATGATTGGTCAAAATTAGTGGGGAGTCATACAAAATGACACAGAAACTTTAAAAAAAATTATCCTCAGAAAAATGACTCATTGGCTCCCACTGTTGCATGTTAATTATTTATTGTATATTAAGTGTCGTCATGCCTCAAGGTGGAGGTAAGCAGGAGTCATGCATGAGACACTTTGATATGTACATTGTCTTAAGCTGTGTCTTATTACTCAACAGCCAGAAGTTTGGTTGCTAACTGTGTAGTTTAATGTGCAACAGGCCTAGAAGATTAACACAGTGGCCTACTTCACTTTCAGTTGTTAGGGACTGATCTGGAAGTTTTAATAAGGCATACATAAGCTTTGAACGCACACATACAACTGTCTACTCGTGGGCTCTTTTGAACAAGTAACAAAAATTGAAACCACTGGGTGTGAATGCGAATGAAAACAATTATGCAATAGTCAGGTGCATCAAGGAGATTGAGTTCATGCTGGGCCCGGCCCGCAGGTCGCTTACGTGGTGTCCTGGTTAAACGAGGCACAGATGAAGCCTCGGTGCACTCCGGGCCCGTCCGGCGCGTCCTGGGACTCCATCCGACCCGCCAAAATTCGCTCTCCTCTCGCTGACCGAGGTCGGAGGCCTTCGGCTCGGGTCGATCCCCGCTTCCCCTCCTCTGCTCCCCGACTCCAAGCGCCACGCTCACACTCTTCAGGGAGAGGAATGTCCGGTCAGGCTAGCTCGGGTGGCACACATCACACACCGAGTGAACTATCCCGAGTCTGAACGGCACAAAAGACAGACGATTACACCTCCTTAATAGCCCCGTTTCTCTTCAGTCAGTCGACAGTGTTATTATTGTGTTATTAACTTTCAATATTCACACAGCAAAACAAAAACAGCTGATGGGAGGATGCGTCACTCTGAGCTCCATCACGATTGGCTGATGGTAACACGTCGAACCGTCCTCTCGGCCATTTCTATTGGTCGAGCTGCTGAAAGCTTGTGATTGATTTGACACAACAGCTGTCACTCAAATAAGAGCCGCCTATTTAGAGGAAAAAGCTGTTTATTGGCCAATTACACGCTCAGTCTTGTCACGAGGAATTGTTTTGATGATTTCATTGGATAAAAGACGTGTATCAGGCTTTTTTGCTGCGGACACATCAACGACACGGAGTGATGTGCAACTACTGGACAATGTTTTCTGTTGTTGTTTGACAAAAAAAAAAAAAAAAAGTCATTAAGAGTTTAAAGATTTTATTTGTTTTTATTTTGCTTTATTAGATAGATGCATTTACTTATTTACTGTACTGTACTGTACTTTACTGTACAATTTTGAAGTGCTTGTACTTCACTTAAGTATGTCTATTTTATGCTACGTGTAGGCAACGCTATATTTCAGTGGGGAATACTGTACTTTTTTCTCCACTACATTTACCTGACCCCTTTAGTTAGCTGTTACTCTGCAGATTTAGATTTAATATGCAAACCATATGGCCACCTTATCAGATAAAGTTTGCTGCATCTCGACTAGCCCCGCTCACACTTTAATGCATCGGTAATGACAATCCAAAAACATTGTATATAATGACATAAGAATCTCAGGGGCCATATTGCAGCTTAAAGAAGTAATTTAATTTCTGATATTTTAAGTAAATTTTGTTGATACTTCTGTACTTTTATGTGAGTAACATTCTGAGTGCACGACATACATACAGCCATGTCCATGATTTATATTGCACCTGACAACTTATTGTTAACTTTTTTGTACTTCACAAAAAATATCCTGATCACTTTAAACCATTATTCAAATGTTATGCTGTCTGAAGTGAACTCTACACTATTTGTCATTGTTCCTATGAGAATTTATTTATCTGGGGAGCCCACTTCTGAATTTTCTGTTCCTGCCAAGACATGCATCCAATGTCCCCAAAATAAGAGAACACCCTAATCAGAAATACTTAATTAATCTTCTGCGGCACATATGTGAAATCAAAGAAGTCCATGCACACCGCGGTGAACCAGATGGTTTTACAAAGCTCTCGATAAAGACAACGCAGAGAGATTCCCGTAATCGGGCAAGTTTTTAATCAGATATCAATGGATTTTTTTTTGTTTCGAAACTATTTCCTTGACGTCACGGTTTCCGTGCAGTCTCCTTTAAGGTTGCCAGGGGTTACGGGCTCACATGTCAGAACGAGGAGAATTGACGTCAGTGACGGCTGTTGATTGGTTCTCAGCCGTATCCGGTGGGGCAGCGGTCCAGGGCTCGGGAAAAAAATCGAAGCGAGGAGGATCTGGTAACGGTACGCTTTGAAAAATATCATCCATCCCGAGTCGCTACCGAAGGGCTCGGCAAGAATTTACAGTTTCTTGTGAGTATTTGCGTTCTTTCAGTTCATGGAACATATGACCTCTGGATAGGTGAAATTTGTTTGCTCCGTCTCTCGTTTGTTTATGATAGAACTCAAGATGGCGTCATTGGAGGAGAGCTTTGCCTTTGCACGGAGCTAGCCAGCTAGGCATCAAACTAGACACACTCTCAAACATTACGTAGGTCAAAAATAGTTAAGCAAAGGTGTAACTAATTTACTATCCATTTATATTTTGTGTTTACTGGTTATTTTGTATTTTGGGTAGATAGTATTTCAGTATTAGTCTGCTCGCTGTAAGTTACTTGGCTGCAGCCGTCAGCCTCCTCATGAAGCCTTCCTGACCTAGACGATGTTACACACAGGGCATTTGCTTCACAGTCTCTAAAGGCGATAACATTTACTCAGTCCGTACACTATTGGCTGCGTTATATCATCCATCCTCGAGTATAGTACGTTGTCAGTTGCACAGCAAGGTCATTTGTGTACCGCTGTGTTTTTTCTAATTTAATTGACAGCCTGCTTCGTAGTGGACAGCAGAGGTGATGCTGCAGCTCAGTAACTGAATTAAAGAATTAACATGTTAATTGTATTCTTTGAATACTTTAAAGATTTCAAATTTAATAAAACTTAGTAATTATATTAGACTGAAGAGCCCTGTTGTTGGATCTTGCCTGTAGTTTTAGCTCTTAATTTATACCACCTGGTCTGTAAACAGTATCATTTATCACTTGGTTATTCCTATGGTAGGTTTAGAGTAAAGCAAGCCTGCCAAGTTTCCACCACAAGTGTAGTTAGTTGCATAAAGCTTGTGCCAGCCTCATCTTTGATAACATGGCTAGTAATCTCCCTTGGGCCTTGTCAGATTAGAAATTATCCAAATCCTATTATACTGATGCACATGCATGATACACTTGCAAGGAGAGGATGGATTGGTCTGTTTTCTCCACAGGACTTGCTGTTCACTCATTTTCTCATCTAAAATGCACATACTGGTTACAGCAGGGCTTTAGAGGCCTTTCTTCAGAGCTATCTGAAGAAGCTGATATCACAGAGACTGATCAGATGATCTGTCAGGCTATTTTGCTCAGCAACAGTATTGTGGCCTGAAATGTTGAAACCTCATGCAAGTGCACTCGTTTTATGGTTAAGTCTGTTTCACAGTGGATTGAGTCACTGGCCTTCACTTAACCATTCGTCTAAAATTAGGCCTTGGCTATAATACTGTTTCAGCCATAGCCAGTTACTGAGATAGAAGACTTCATTCAGGTTGGTGGGAAACTTAACTTGTTTTGAGTAAATAAACCCAACACAGACAGTGTGCCTGTCCTACTTTGTTGTGTGTAGTCAAATTTGTGTGATCACATCATATGACCAGTTTTCACTCCTGACACTTAGAAGCACTCAGGCTCCATAGTGCCAAAACACCACCCCGTCTTTCTGTGCCTTCTCACTCTGGTTCTATTTTTCTCACATTCTCACGTTTTCTGTCTGTCCATTTCTCATCACGACACACAGGCGCTTTTACTCTGTGTCGCTCTCTGGTAATCCAGTGAATCCATGTCGTACAGTGATGATCTGAAATCATGCTCCTTCTTCCCATTACTGTCCACTCTCTCCAGAACAAAGGTTAGAGGCCACAGAGCAGGGTTGCAGTTGTCGTCATGGCATCTGGAAGTACGAGCAGTGAGGAGGAGCGGAGCCTGAGGGAGTGTGAGCAGTACGTGCAGAAACACAACATTCAACAGCTGCTGAAGGACTGCATTGTCCAGCTGTGCACCTCCAGGCCAGACAGGCCCATGGCTTTCCTCAGGGAATACTTCGAGAGGCTGGAGAAGGTTTGTGTGTGTGTTTGTTATTGGATTTTTTTTGGTTAACCTTATTGGTCAGTGGACAGAAAGCAAATCATTATACAGTGAAAGCTGTGCATCATATACTCTCATCTTACACCACGCAGTTGGCGTCTCATAAACCACCTATTATTTTCTGTCATAAACTGCAATTATTTACACTTGGTCAGACAGTATTTCCTTTTATTTCTAAGGCCAAAAAATACAACCTTATTAAATCAGTTTGTCATTTCAACTCAGTGGATGTCACAGACGAAGCGATTTCCCAGTCATTTAGCTTGAAGCACTTTGTATGTCCATGATGTTATCATTACTTTTGCTAGTCATGTTTTGGATTAAATCTTCTATAACTTTTTATGTCATTGTTTCCGAGTGCAGCAGTTTGGCTAAGAGTCACATAGCAATAGCTTAAATATTTTGTAATATATTCAAATTAAGTTAATTAGCTCTCTACCTAACATGCTGACACCACTTTAATGTCAGTTGTTACTTTATTTCCGCACAACTACGAGCTTCAATTTTTGTTATTTGGTCTTCCCAATTGTTTATGTATGTTGATTCATTCACTCTGCAACTGTACACAGTGAAAAAAATATGTGTATGAGGAAAATAATACATGATTTCTATAAACAGTATATACATGTTTTGGATAAGATTTTGGACTTCTTAAGTGTATATGTACACTTTGGGATCAGGCTTACAGAAGCTATGTTCAAAACCATATGCTACATTTACTATAAATACCAGTAAAAATGTAGTAAGGCAAATTCACATATTGATTCTTGATTAGATAATTAATTAAATTCAATTAAAACACATAACTGCACATACAATAAATCAAATTTCATATTTAATTACTATGAATTGGTTACAAACGTTTTCCTGAAACTACTGCTTGTAGAACCATTTTTATTCAAGATAGGATTCTTTTTTTTAATTCTCTTACACATCTTTTGTAGTTTATCAACCTCTTGTCAGATTTTTTTAGATGCTCACCTGACAATAACCTTCAAATCCTTGTAGAGTGTATTTTTAACTATACAAAGACTTAGAAATTTAGCTGTAAATGTTTTTGGTTATATATGTTTGTGGCCTTTGGATGGTTCTGAAACCCTGGGTTATCTTAAGGAGGAACCTCACAGTAGTTTTAGCAGTCATTTTATTTTGTTTTGTGTTTTATGTGTTGATATGCATTGTGTAGCATTTAATTACACATTGCTTTATTAATAAGCCTTGACTTAACTGGAATGAATTGCAGCAGCAATAAACCCTGTTGGCTTTGCCTCACTGACTCATTCCCCTCCCTCCCTTCCAGGAGGAGGCCAAGCAGATTCAGAACCAACAGAAGGCCAGCAATTCCCGTTCAGACTCACGTGATGAGGAGGTGTCTCCACCTATGAACCCTGTGGTAAAGGGTCGCCGGCGGAGAGGAGCCTTCAGTGCAGAGGTTTACACAGAGGAGGATGCAGCCTCATATGTCAGAAAGGTACAAGCAAGCAGCTGCGAAGTCCACAAGAGTGTCGCAACAAGTTACATCTACAGAAACAATCTGATGCTATCAGCGTTATGTAAAGTTTACATGCAATATATTTGGTTGAAACTCTTGAGCGAGTGAAAGCACCCTAACGCGTAACATGTGGGTGCGTTGTCTTCTAAGGTCATTCCAAAAGACTACAAGACGATGGCAGCGTTGGCCAAAGCTATCGAAAAGAATGTGCTCTTCTCACACCTGGATGACAACGAGAGGAGGTACCTGTGAAACCGTTCATTGACGGAGTTTGGGTGTTTTTGTTTAGCTGCGTGCAGCTTATCAACTCACATATCTTTTTCTTTCCAGTGACATTTTTGATGCAATGTTTCCAGTCACCTACATCGCTGGGGAAACGGTTATTCTGCAGGGTAGGGTGTCATTTTTTTCAGTGTTAAGTTGAATAAAGAATAACTCCAAATTGAAGCATGTCTTTATGAATGTGATGTTGACACTATCATTGTATTGCATTCAGGTGACGAAGGTGACAATTTCTATGTTATCGACCAAGGGGAGATGGATGTGAGTATCTGATTCTCAACATGGATAGAGAGAGATGTTTAACTACTAACAAAAATATTGTGAATGTTTTAGTTTTTCCTTTATCCATTTGCTTTTTGCCACTGCAGCAGTTTAATACCTTGGTTTGTACACTGCTAATCTGACAGGTGTATGTGAACAATGAGTGGGTGACCAGCATTGGAGAAGGCGGTAGCTTCGGAGAGTTAGCCCTGATCTACGGCACTCCAAGGGCGGCCACAGTCAGAGCCAAAACCAATGTCAAGCTGTGGGGCATCGACAGAGACAGCTACAGGAGAATACTTATGGTGAGGAAGACCACTGTTCATAAAGCTTGTTTGGGAAATGTTTCTGGTCTCTTCTTGTTTTTCTTTTCATATTCAGTTATTTTATTTTTTTTGCTACTGGAACAACCTCATATCCTCATAATAGTCATCTCACTTTCATTAACTGGAATGCCTATGTGATGTGGTATCACTCTTATTTCAAAATGTATAATCTTAATTCTTAATGTTTAATTTTTACGCAGTTACACTAATACAAATATTTTTCTCTTTAGGGAAGCACTTTGAGAAAGAGGAAGATGTATGAGGAATTCCTCAGGAAAGTGTCCATTTTGGGTGGGTTAATTTTTTTAAAAATCAGCCTCATCCCAATCTTAAAAATAGAATAAGACAAGTATCTTACTTGTGCTTGGTGCTGAGATTAAAATAACCTGAAAGAGAATACAAAAATACCTCACCTAGAAACAAAACCAATAACCTTTAGAAGAGATTTTTCATCTCAGCTGAGAACTTTCTTCTGTGTTCTCCCTCCTCAGAGTCTCTTGACAAATGGGAGCGTCTGACAGTCGCTGATGCCTTGGAGCCCGTCCAGTTTGAGGATGGACAGAAGATTGTCGTGCAGGGAGAGCCTGGAGATGAGTTCTTCATCATCTTGGAGGTAAACACGTGATCACTAACTCTCTCCACACACGACTTCATACTGGCTAGATTTGTCACAATACCAGGATTTTACCTCAGAAGTCTGAAGAGATGACTGGGTAAGATCATTTGTTAAGCACAGATGATTTATGTTGTTGGGATGTCCATTGCCTTTGGTTGTTTTATTTAATCAGTTCTGTATTTAGTTGCCCCAGTGTCAGCAAACACGTGAGAAGGTTTTGGATCCACTTGACTTAATGCTGCTTCGTGATTTCAGCTGAACTATTTCAACACACACACACACACACACACACACATACACACACACACGCACGTACACGCACGCCCTCTGGTGGTGATGGAAAAATGTTGCTTCACCCTCAACACATTTCTTCTAGAGCTGAAATGATTAGTTGATTAAATGAGTGGTCACAAAAAATCATTCAACAAGAATTTTAATTATTGATTAATCATTTAAGTACTTTTTTAATAAAATGCCAAATATTTAATGTTTCCAGCCTCTTATATATGATCAGTTTTGCTCTTTTCTTTACTTAACATTATCGCAGTAAACTGGCTTCCTTTGGGTGACACAAATAGACAAATGCAAGACCCTTGACTGAAGGAAATTATAATAGGAGTTTTATTAGTTGTTAATTTATTAATCAAGACAATGATTTGCAGATCAATCAAATAATCATTAGTTGTAACTCTAATTTGAACAAAGTATAAATAAAACAAAATATAAAATTTATTCTTGCTTATTGGTATTAAACTGATGACACTTTAAGTTTTTTGACAGAGCCAACATTCATTTATTTTTGTGTGTTCATTTGTTTAATTGATTGAAAATTATGTCTTAATATGTCATTTGAGTGTGATGATTCAGGGTCCCTAAAATTAATTGGTAACACTTTATTATAAAGGTAAAAAAAAAAATTTTAGCTAATATGTAACAAAAGCATGATTAATTAACTTTTAACTCAGTTATTGTAAAGGGTAATCAATGATTTCAAAACCTATTTAATTGTATCAGATGGATTTCAATCATTCAGTTGTTTACAAATGAACCCTTATGGAGATAATGATGAGTTTTCTTCGGGTGCATTTAAACTGATGTGTGTGTGTGTGTGTGTGTGTCTTCTTCAGGGTTCTGCAGCTGTGTTGCAGCGTCGCTCAGAGAACGAGGAATTTGTGGAAGTGGGGAGATTAGGACCATCTGACTACTTTGGTGAGAACTAAAGCATCATCACGTCATGACAGCAGCCTTTTATTTCATTTAATCAGTTAGTTTTATTATTTTTGTGGCATTGTTGTAAGTGAAAAAGAAACGCTGCACTAATGGCTCTAAAAATGGGATTTTTGTTGCATTAATAATTGGCCCTTCCCTGTAGGTTTTGTCAAAGACATTCTGTTTGTACGTTGCAGAAGGATTACCATTTTTTTATATTTAAAACTGTGTGTGTGTGTGTGTGTGTGTGTGTGTGTGTGTGTGTGTGTGTGTATGTATGTGTTTTCCTCCTCTCTCCAGGTGAGATTGCTCTGTTGATGAACCGTCCCCGTGCTGCCACCGTGGTCGCCCGCGGCCCCCTGAAGTGTGTCAAGCTCGACCGGCCTCGCTTCGAGCGCGTCCTGGGTCCCTGTTCAGACATTCTCAAACGTAACATCCAACAGTACAACAGCTTCGTCTCGCTGTCTGTCTGAAGGGGGGCACCCCTCCTTCTCCCTCCCTCCACCCCTCTCCCTTCTCCTCTCCTTTTAGACCCAGGGTCCACCAATGCAATTTGCTTTTTGTCACTTTCTTCTTCTTTCTGTTCACTTTTTTTCTTCCCCCTCTTTGTTTTACACACACACACACACACAGATCATTTTGTTGTTATCACCCGTCAGGCAGAGGTGACTTTTAGCCATTCACCAGCGCTTGTACCAGCTGCTGTACGCTACCTTGTAGGCACAGTTACATCACATGTTACCTATGTTATATATGTATTTGCTGGTTACGCTTTCTTTTTGACTTAAACACAAAGCGGGATTGTTAGGAGATCTCAAAAACATTTGGGTCTCAGACTGATGAGACAGGACAATCAAACTTTACAATGGCGCTTTTGGTGAATTTGTTACGGATTTATGTTGTAGATTGAAGCGAAGAGGAATGCTTCTTCCCCGTTTAAGAGTTTCCTTTCTGACATCAGTTAGCCCGATTAGATGAACAGCGTAGAGCAGAACCTAGAAACTAGAGAAGGCAGGAAGAATATGACTGCTTCAACTTTTGTTTATTTTTAGGTTTCAGCTGTGTTGATGCTCCATTTGTTATTTTTGGTTACCTTACCTGATTGGTATGATGAGATGATGATTTTGCTTAATTTGAGAGAGCTTGTGCAACTTAAGGTTTTTATTTAATTGTGCAGCTACCAGGCTAGTGCCAAATGTTGATTATTGTCACAACGCAAAGATGCATAGCCGTGGAAATGCAGTGCGCGTTCTGTTCCCTGACTATTTGGAGTTCCAAACAGGAAGTAGTTATTACCCTTATTGTCCTCTTAATCGGTAGATTGACCATACAAGAACTGCCTTGACTACTCTGAGGAAAAAAAACAAAAAAAAGAAAGGGAAAAAAAAAAACAAGAGTATTAAGTGTATTTCAGTATTCAATTTTTTAGTATATACCAAATAACTTCACTCTTCTGCTATGGTTTGTAATCAAAATGTTATCATAGTATAGTTAAAACGATCATAGTTCTATTATTATCATTGACTAAATGATAAACTTATGGTTTGGAGTGATGGTGATTTTAAAAAATATGTTTAACTGTCTTTTGTAAACACTTATTTTTCCATAAATTCTATTTTAGGTGTCCAGTGCCACAAAGTAAATAAATGCTTCTTCTTGTCAACTGACAAAACAGTATGTAATTGTATTGTGTAAAACGTCATGGGTTAAAACTTTTTAAAATAGATCAAAAGGGTAACTACTGGTTTATTGAAGTGAAGTCTTGGAAAAAAAAAAAAAATAAATAAAGAGATGGTTTATGGATTTTTAGGACATCTGAAGTATTTATGCATCAAAGCATCACAGGTGAGCTGACAGGCAGAGCGAGCAGGTATTTATTTAAAATTAGTGTCATTGCTTATTGCCTATTTGAAAAGGTGGCTGTCTTCTCATCAGAGTAGCTTGTGATCTGTTCTCTATGCTTACTTGGAATGATGTTTTAGGCATCCAGTGATCCGGTATGAATGGAAGCGTGAATTTAAAAACCATGCCCTGCAGCTGCGTGCAGAAGCAGGTCAGATATCTGGTTTGTTACTCCCTAGCTTAACTGCTTCATGACTAGTTAGATGACATAAAATGTTAAGTCTGTCGTTTCTTTTCTTTTCTTTTCTTTACTTTTTTTTTTTAAAAGATCTTTACCAAATCACACAATGTTGACTTATGGATTATAGACTTAACTCTTCATTCCTGCCTCACTGTCTGTTACCAGTTTCTGTTTTGTCTCATTCAAAGCACTTGAATGCGCTTAGAATTGAGATGTATGTTTGTACGTCTATGAAGATTTGATTTTGGTGCCGATTGCAGGGTAGTCAGGTTAGTGAGAAGAGTTTTTGTGAATGGACATGAGTGTATTTTTCTTTACAGTTAAATCAAGCATCTTCATCTGTTCCCCCTAACCCTCAGGTTGTCCTTGTGGATGTGGTTACATGTGGATTTCTTGTCCATTGGCAACACATCCTGTTTATCCTGATCCACAGGAAATGACTCCGTTAGGGGCGAGGGTTCGATTCACCTTTTTGTCGAAATATTGTTTTCATGTAAATAGCAGCAGCATCGGTTTTATTCCAAAATGTTTTTAGCCACACTGCAATTGTCCCGGTTTGCCTTAGCTTACCTAACCTGGGCTTACAGTAGTAGTTGGTCACTCCTGCTAGCCCGACCTTCAGTGAGTTTGTTAGTCCTGCAGCGCAAGAGAGCTGCAGGCGATCAGAGGACCATTCTTTTTGTATTCTACCCTGTATTCAGTTTGACCTCCTGTATGTGCAAAGATGTTTCTCCTTTTGGTATAGATTGTTCCAGATGGCAGTTTAAGCAATAAAAAAGTAAAAATGATTCAGCTTTTTCTCCGGCTTCGTTATTTATTTGAGATTTGTTGCAGCTCATGATGCTTATTACCAAAACTGTACTTTTAATGTCACTGGTTTGAATGATGTGGAATTTGTTTGGAAGGAAATCCACCTACAGCTTCAACCAACAATTATTTTTATTATAGATTATTCTGCTGTTCATTTATCTATCAATTGTTTGGTTTATAAAATATCAGGCAATAGTGAAAAATGTCCATTCTAGTTCAGTCCAAGGTGACATCTTCACGTCTTGTTTTGTCAGACCAACAATCCAAATCCCAGAGATACTTTGTTGTAATTATATAAAACGGAGAGAAAAACAGCAAATATTCACTATTGGAAAGCTGTAAAAGGGGAATTTGGCACATTTCTGCACGAAAACAATTATTCTGTATAGTTGCAGATTACTTTTCTATGAATCAACGTATTTTTTCAGCTCTAATCTCACCAACAAGAGCAAAACTGATTAGACTTTCTCTGAGTGTGAGGAGCAGTTTGGGACCTGCCGGCCCAGTGTGTACTCAAAAAGATGTAATATGAAATGTGTCCACCAGGGGGAAGCATAATAGTGCCCTAAGTCTGTAAACGCCTGACTATCACTGGTGTTCATTCCTTCCTACACAAAAACTTAAAGCCTTTTATTCTTAATTTACTGTATACCTACATTTTAGATATACAACCTTTCTCATTCCTCTCTTGTAAACTCATTATTTTAAACAATACTTGGTCTGGTTAATGATCCACTCTCTCTCTGGTCTTCCTTTAAGAGCATTTTATGGCTTTAGACAACTTAGGTCATGTTTCCATGCAGTGATATTTTCAAACAATGAGCAAAGGTTTTAAACTTGATTATTGACAATTGTACTTGGCTCTGGGAAGCACCAACATTGCTGCTTAAAAATTGTTGCACATGGTTATTTGGAGTTTGGAAAAGTTCAATCTGTTCCTTCCTCTTCTAATTGGCCATTCTTCATTTTTGACGGTTTTAAAATGTTTATTCCTGTTGCTAGGTTGCTAGTGAAGATATACTGCATAAATGCTGTAGTAGGATTGGATGTACCTGTGTTTGAGAGCACATTTTATGATATGGAGGCTTATCAACCTCCCTCTGCCTGCTTTGTCAGGCTGATGTCTGACTTTATTTGGCAAGATTGGACCAACTCTTAAGATCTCTTAAAAATAGTTGTGGTTATTCGTCTGACTTCACATCTTGGAACATATCAGGATTGTTGGAAAACAACAAAGAAAACAACAAAGGCCAAAGCTCAGACATGTTCACAGAGGACAACACACTCAGATATTTATACTAGAAATTAAAGTAGAAGAATGGAAAACTTGGTTTGCTACACAATTATTATTATAGTGTTGGGACATAACAGATATTAGTTCGTTGCTTTAAGTTTGACATTTTTCTGCCTCAGCCTGTTTTAGTTGACAGTGATGTCGTAAAGCTGTTTAAACACTCAGATGAGACAGAGAAGGATTACAAGTCTGGAAAATGGGGTGGAGTAAACTAAATGACTGTTTAATAGGTAGCACTTTTCTCTTTCACACACTCACACACACACACACACACACACACACACACACACACACAGATAAACACACACATAGACAAACCAGCTTACACTTTTACTTGCAGGTGATAGCTTTTCTTAAAAACAGCTGTCATCAGATAAAATAACTTTATTTTCTAATTTTAACATCACATGGACGACACACACATCTCTCTTCTAACAGTCAGCGTTCATTTGACGAACGACTGATCCAGTGCATCACAGCTCTCCTGTGTGAACTTCTTTGCTGATGTTGATGTGTGTGACGGTGAGAGCGTGTCTGTGGCTCCATGTATGAATGAAATCTTCTGTATTAGCATCACTACTGTATTTTTACTCTCCCAGCTAATTTTCCAGCTGACGTTGGTCTTCAATTGTTCTTTAAAAGGCCTTAATTTATATGTACAAACCTTCTAACCACCCTGATCTATGTGCATAAAGGGTACTTGAGAGCCCTGTCATAAAATGCACCCTTGGGGGGGAAGTTATGACCACGAGAGAAACGAAGGGAAATAAAGGTGCGTCTCCCTCTTAGATAGGAATTTGAGGCCAGCAGAGATTCACATTCTGAACCTCCCCAATGAGATTCCACAGCGTCTTCCATTTATGGCTTGTTCCTTAAATCGAAACCACCTGGGTCTTGTTTGCTGAAAAGGTGACTGTGCTTCACCATGAAGTCCTCTGTGGTACAAAAAGCAGGAGGGACGAGCCTATCATCCTCTGTTACCTGGTCTTTTTCATCTCTGTGGCAGTCTGAGGTCTCGCTGTGGATTTGATAAAGTCCTTGGTGATCACCTCATCCTCGCCCAGCCTCCGGACGCAGCGCTGGACGACTCGGAGGATCTTCTGTAACCGGCGGTCCAGCGCTAAAAGGTGAGGCTCCATCAGGATCGGCTGTAAAGGGTCTCCATCAAGGGACTCCCTCATCACGTCGCTGAGCCTGTACTCTGGTCGAGCCAGGAGCTGGAGCCGCAGCAGCGTGGAGCGCTTTATCCTGAGGAGGGAACGGAGAAGAGAGAAGTTTGCCTGACATGAAAACTTATGTATAAAGACATTTATACATTAGGAAACATTTTAATTGTTCACATACATTTTTTGTATGAAATCCTTCAAATGTAAGTCCACAAACAAAGAGAGAAAAAGCTTCTTCTGCTGCACTATACTACATCTTACTTACATGCAGCACTGAGATAGCGGCGCCAGGATGGACATCTCATCTTGAGAGTGCTTTCCAAACCTGAACACAGGGTGTTATGTCACATGAAGCCTTCTATAAAATATAATTTCACAATAATTTAATTCTCAACAATGTTTTCTACTCACCCTCTGGCGTTGTCCAAGTGGAGAAGGAATCCTTCATCCCCAAACTTGGTAAAAATCTCATAGTGGTGTCTGTCCATGTTACCTGCGATAGAGGGTCAACACCTTTACAGTAGTGTGTGGAAAGAGGTTTTCTGACAGTGAAAGGTGTACTGGTTGTATCAAGAGTAGATAATGTAGTGGAATAAAATACCTATGAGGAAGTCGAAGATGGACATGTCTATGATGTTGAGGAGCCTGTTGCCGGAGTTATATGGATACAGCTGCTTTATGGTGTCACAGTAGAAAGGATTCACTTCCCACCTTTAAAACCCACACAGATAAAGAGGAGCAGTTAGAAAGGATTCACAGAGAATATTATCTGAGCTAACATAAAACAGTGTCCATATTTACTCCTTAATGTCCTTAGAATTTCCTTGCAACATTGGGTTGGAGGTGGAGTTAATGGCAACCCCACTTAGTTGATTTATTGCACAGGAAAGGAAGACGTTGCTGTTAGTCTGGTGCAAATTCACTTCATATGTTTCAAAAACAGTGGGTGGTGTAGCAAAGAAAGAACGGATGAAAGAGAAAAAGTCTTTGACCAAAGACAAACATCCAATTTGATTCAGAATAAACAGGCTATATGGGAAATGTGGCCTTTTATTTTGAAAATACTAGAATTTATAATCTTGCTGAAGGCCACCACAGTTGGATTAGCTGTGCATGTTGCATGTTGCACAAGACAACAATTTATCAAATGCATGTATAGTAGTATAGGATAAAATGTAATTCCTCTGGAGTATGCATTGTTGTGGTCTTACTCTTCTCTTCCGGTGAAAGTGTACGATCGTATCCAGGGGTTGGGGATGGAGATGCGGGGAGCGATGCTGAGGCCGGGCAGGTAGGCAGACAGGGAGCCCTCCAGTAGGTCAGGGTTCCCACACACCGCATATTCTGTCTTACACACATACAGGCACTTGGCGAAGAAACACGTGTTGTTCGCTGTTTGAGGAGCAGAGCAAAATGGTGTAATACAAGATGAGTTCCCTGTTCACATACAATTACATGCTGTTTGATCAGCTCTGCCTTTCCCTACAGCTGGATGTCTTATCACCAGCAAGAAAGACATCAAACCAGAACCAAAATAACTCACAGGGAAGTGCAGGTTTAGAGAGATATGCTTTGTTTATAAAGATATAGGGGCATAACTGCAGACTCTGTATATCATGATATACATATGATATTATCATGATACAGTTGCTGCTGAACGTATTGTTGATGTCATTCATGAATAAAACATTTCTAGCTGCGTTTGCTTGGCATTAAATGTATAAACCCTAACAAGCAACACAAGCTACAGGACACGTGAAACAAATGCTTCGACATTTTAGGAAACACTTATTTATTTTCTTGCAGAGAGTTAAACGAGAAGAAGCTCACAAAGTAGTACGGTAAATACGAAGATAAGTTATAGCCAGGAGACGGTTAGCTTAGCTTACTTAGCATAAAAACCGGAAACGGGGTGAAACAGCTAGCCTGGCTCTTTCTGATGTTAAAAATATTTAGATATCTCATAAATAGCTCCCTAATAGCGCCTCCAAAGCTCACAACTGAACACGTTATGTCTCTTGTTTAATCCTTACTGAAAATAAATAAAATAAAACAAAAAGGTGTGGTTTTACTGGGGGTTGTGTGCTGCACTATTTCATGCTAGGCTACAGAAAGTCACTGCCTCTCATCAGGAAGTAGTATGGCACAAAGCCCCCCCCCCCCCCAAAAAAAAAAAAAAAACCCCACAACTTGTTGATTTTACACTTTGATTTTCTTTTTGCAGATTAAACAGAAGAGACATAATGTTGTAATTGGTGAGCTTCATAGGAAGCTGTCTTTCCAACCTGCGGACAGAGCCAGGCTAGCTGTTTCCCCCTGTTTCCAGTGTTTATGCTAAGTTAAGCTAACCGTCCCCTGGTTGTACCTGTTAGCTTCATATTAAATGGACAGACATGGGAATAGTACTGATCGCCTTATTTAAGAGGCAAGAAAATGAATTATAGTTTGCCAAAATGTCAAATTCTTTCTTAAGAACAGGTGTGCTGGTGCTCTACCTGGTGAGGTGAAGAAGACAGCTCGAAGGTCGTCATTGTGGGTGACTTGGAGGACTTCTCCTGTGACGTTTACCAGCCTGCCAGCCACCGGTGGGACCCTCCGGAAGTCCAGGATCCTAACAAAGACATGGATGATATTCGAAAGAAAACCCTTGTGGAAATAAGGTATCTCTATTGCAGGTGTAAGGGAAAGTTGACAGTTCACACAGTTCATGCTTACATAAATGCAATGTGAACCCTCTGAAGATGATGGTAGTCTTATCTCTGTCTCCTCACCTCATTTCACCTGAGCCCACAGTTCATTTCATCTGATTCTTATCAATGAATGTACTCTATTGACAGTCTCCGCCAGCTGTGTAATTTAGCTGGCTGGGTTCATATACACTATCAAGAGCTTATACCTCCCCGAGGACCATATTTCAGTCATGTCTCACAAACAGTAATCAAACAACAATCAGTGTGTGAAGCTGAATTGCTGTTTCTCAAATTTCCGGCATTCCCCAACGACTGATTGCGAGCGATAATGATAAGGACTTCTGGCAGCCAAGTCAGACACAACAGAGAGAGATGACACAGTGCTACAGATTAAAAACACCCCCTCATAAATTAAAAACAGGAGAGAGCAGAGAACTGATCTGTCTGTCTTGTTTGTGTTTAGTGACAGAAACTGTTAATGATTCTTATATTTAAAGGACTAATAGATATTTAAATAATGAGCAGATAATAACAGTTTGACAGAGTGGAGTGTTGACGTGGCACTCTTGTTGTTTTCTGTCTTGTGTGGTGAAGCGATGACTTATTATTATGTGTGGCTTCTTAATGACACTGTCTAGCTCAAATGACTGTATTTCAGAGTGAATCACCTTACCTCAACTAATGTACAGTTACACAAAGTCGTAGAGTGTGTGTGTGTGTGCGTGTGTATCCTTGTGTGTGTCCACAGACTGTGGTTTATACTGATCAGCTAGTTGGGAAATCCTGGGTTGGGCAAGCATGTTGCAATCTTTGTGGAGGTCGGGTGATTCATTTGTTGGCACCAGGAGAAATGTATATACATTTTTTTTTTTTTTACATTATACATAATTGTTTTTACATTTATTTATTTTTTGAAATGATTGCATTTTGTTTTGTTTTTATCATTGGTATCCTATTACAAGAATGCTGCCATTCCACTGCATCTTTTATATTACAATCTAATTCATCAATGCTCCTCCAGCCAGTAGTTGTTGAGATAGTTCACTCAAAACCATAAATGTCAGACTAATGGTGGTTCTAGCACAAAAGTCAGGGGATCACCCAAGTCAGCAGGATTCATTCTGCAGGAACCACGAATATCTGTACAAAATTTCATGGCAATCCATCTGACAGTTGTTGAGATATTTTGGTCTGGACCACAGTGGTTGGCCGACCAAAAAGCAGACCAAAATCCATACAGCCATGCAGCAAGTGTGGCTAAAACAATTCTGATTAAAAAATTTTTTTAGTTTTAAATTTGCATCATGGATTCTCTCTTTAAACTAAAGGGCCTAACGAAGAACATTTGTAGCACTTAAGTATAAACCAGAGCCATAACTGGGACCAATAAAACGACAGATGTGCAACCAAAACTAAAATTACCCCCAAGCATCACTGCCACAAACATTCACTGAGAGGAGACTAAAAATACACAGAGTGTAACAGAGATGATAGTAAAACAGGAAAAACTATTAAGTGATAATGAGGCTGCACCTGTCCAGGTGAAAGCCAGCGATCTCTGCGTTGTGTCTCTGGAAGTCAACAAAGTAGAAGAAGTCCTCTGGAGTCTCCTCATCCCTCTGCTGCCTGATACACACACACACACACACACACACACACACACACACACACACACACACACACACACACACACACACACACACACATACACACCCAAGACGTAAAGACATACACAGTGATCAAGCTGTCAGTAATAATAGTCAGTAGCATATAATCAACACAACAAATGCTGTAATTTCAAGAGATACTAGATGATTCAGTCTGACATAAATTAACATAGGACATGAATTATGATAGTGCCCTGTTATATAATTTATGTAACCTCATGTAACATTTTCATGGACACCGAATCAGCTGGTAAAATGGATTCAAATGAAACCACATTTTCTTTGTATTGGTGGGATCTAAACCTTTTGTGCTATGTGTCACCTATGACACTGACATGAGTGGCTTATTGATGGTGTTTGGTGAAGAACGGAGACTCTTCAAATGTGGATTCAGTCCTCACCTCATTGGTTTGAACATGGCCTTGGCAAAGTTACGCATTTTCAGAGCCAGTTTCAGGTGATGCCCACTGGGCTTCACCACTATGATGGAGAGACAGAAAGAGAAAAGAAGCACGAGGTGGTCAGCGATGTTGGGTACACATTAGTGGAGATCAGGTAACTTTATAAAGACATTCTCTTTACAATATGTAGAAACTGTCTGATATCTATTGTAATTGTGTGTTTAGTAGTTGGAAACTTCACAAAAGTGAACACTGAGCATCAGGTAACTGAGTCATTATTTGTTTTTTTAGCTTGAATCCACAGAGACAAGTTCAAACTGTGGAATATTTTCTAGATCTGGCTGTTCCCTGTGATAAAGTAATTGGTTGTTGGTCGCACAGCTTGCGTTCTGCTCTGCTCTTGGCGACAAGCGTTCCTCTCTCTCTGTCTGGCTGTATATTATGTTGCAGCAGCAGGACGGGCTGACCACACACACACGCCTCCTCCTGCTGCGCCCTGTGAAACTCCAGGGTTTTAATAGTTAACAATCATACCGGGTTTACAATCTCTCCTTTTTTTTTTTTTTATGGAAATGAATCAAAGGGGATCAAACTGCCTTTGTGGCCACTGATCACCGTCGCTCTTTGGTTGCTGAAATAATGAGAGTCTCGTGAAGGTTAAATTTGAAGAGAGGAGAGACAGATTGTTTTGTTGCATTTCTTCTTGGCAGTGAAAGATGTTTGTGTGGTCAGCCGGAGAGGTACAGCCAGGACAAGAACATGTAATATAACTGACTTCACATCAATACTGAGGTGTGTGAGAGAAATGTATGCATTGCTTGCAGTAAAATATTAAATATAAAACCATTATCATATCGGAAATTATGAAAAATTGGACCTCTTTCATTAATACAATTTCATATTTCTACATGGAGAAGTACACTACAGGCTTTACACATGCATTTGAATTAGTTATGTGAAAGCTGGCCACATGTCTGCTCCATCCACTATTAAACACCATATCTGGTTATTAAGTTTAACATCTATTAAAAGTAACTTTGTCAGTAACTTTCACTTCTCCTCCCATACATTTTGCAGCTTGACAGTGTAGGTGGTGGTTAGTGTGTAGGTTGAAGCCTGAAAACGTTGGCTTCCCTCTGAGCATGCAGGCATCAAACATTTAATTAAGAGCTCTGCCTTTGAACACAAATGAACGCCTTTTTTTTTTTTTTTGTTTGCCCCAGAGCAAGTGTCTTATATACAGAAGGACAAATCTGAATTTTGGTGCCAAATGAAAAACAAAATCCTCACTATCACAAAGGCAGCAGTGTGTTTGTGTCTGACGGTGCCACCAAGCACAGCAGAAAAAGACAGAAACAAAGGATCCAGTCAGAAATCGAACACCCATGCTGTTACACGTTGTACACAAAATACAGAGCGACACAACATGAGATATGAGATAAATAACATCAGAACTCCTCGTTCATACCTTGGGAACAATCGCACGCTCCCTTCAGGGCCTTCTCATCTTGAGTGTAGTCTGTAAGACATAAATTAGTTCATAATTTAACACACAATAATCATATTAACATTTTAACATCAGTAATTGATCACCACTGATTTGGATGGGCTCATTGCCAGGATGTTAGCGGAGGAATATTGCTGTACTGCACAGAACAGGAAGGGGGGGGCGCTGTTCTTGTGCAAACAGCTCAACCTGCAGAGTTTATTATAAATCTTAGATGGTGAAAAGCTAGAAGAAAAAATAGGATATTTAGAGTTAC
The DNA here is from genome assembly GCF_021018895.1 of Seriola aureovittata. Taxonomy (NCBI): domain Eukaryota; kingdom Metazoa; phylum Chordata; class Actinopteri; order Carangiformes; family Carangidae; genus Seriola; species Seriola aureovittata. The sequence goes on from NC_079384.1 coordinate 6,361,774, forward strand.
AGCGGTACAGGCAGGGACCATCTGGGCGGCTGCCGTTATGTTTTACTCCAAATTACATTAAGCAATTACAGTGGATTTTTTTTTACAGACATACAGATGTTGTGAATCCCATTCATCCATCCCTCACCTGCGCTGACGACCGCCATGCTCTCCATGTCCTTGAGCAGTTGCGGGATAGCAGGGTCATCGCGGGAGTACAGAGCATAGCGGCTTATTCCCAGGTGGAACTTCAGCCAGGTGGCGTCGGGGTCAAAGGTCACTTCGTGTTCGGTCACAGTGAGGTTGGAGACAGCTGCTGCTTCGCTGTAGAGTTTCATGTGCCTGGGGAGTGAGACGTTGAGCGAAGGGAAGCTTTAGATGCTGAACATCCTCTATATATTCTATACAACATATACTCTTTTTACAACGTTTTTTAATGGGCAGTATTTTATTTTGGAAAGGCCACAGAGTGCAAAGTACATTCAACAGGTTTGCTTTGTAGAGCAACTTGGCAATACAGTCATATATTAAATTTATTATACACACTCTGTTTTCTGCTATTCATCCTATGTGCTCTCTATTGTTCTGAAAAGCAGCTGCGACAAAATTTTGAATTTCCACTGCCTCCTTTCCCTCCACTCTCCTCTTTGCTAAACTTAAAGCTGGTGCAAGAATAATCTGAGAGCAAAACAAATAGGTCTGTGGTAAGAGGGGCACCACATCACCAGAGCTGACCGCACTGACTGCCACGGTCGCCTGCCAACCCAAACAAACTCCATCACGGGCCGGATAACATATTGCGATAATGGAGCGAAGGGTTATAAATAGGAGTTTGTTCGTTGGTCATCCAACCGAGTCCTCGGTCATCTAGCAGGCTGGAGAGACAGATCAGGGTAACCAGGACAATGGACAAGTGCAGACCGCAGACCACAGGGTGTGCAGCAGAACAGAGGGTTTCAAAAGTGGAGAATATTTTAGTGGTGATTACTTTCAGTGTTTGCCAGGAAGGACACACACACACACACATACGCAGGTTGACCAGGAAATTAAGTCTGAAGCCTTTTTTTCCAGCATGCATATAAAACCGGTTTTAACAGCTCATTTGAGAAGCCCCCCCCGTCATAAAGCTCTCCCTAGGTGTGTTTGTTTCAGTGTTGATATGTTGTTGCAAGATATTGCAAGTCTTAAGCAAGCCTTTGGGCTATCCATTGTTTCTGTGCACATTTAAACCGCAGCAGAGAGAGGAGACCCGTTGCTCATATTTCTTCTTATTTTCCACCATAAGAGCCCAAAATCTGTATCTCTCAGAGGGAGTGCACTGTGTCGGGATCGACAGACAGCCTCACAAGCCAAGACAGCTACGGCTCCCACAGATTAAGATAAGCTTTGGCAGTTTTAAATCCTTGTTTACCTTAAAGAGAGCGCTCCAGATGCAAGCTCTCAGAGTGACATGTTTGTGAGGGTTTTCTGTCACCAGCCCACTCGACACGCTGGACTTTTTTTTTGTTTTGTTTTTTGTAATGACACACAGAACTGTCTACACATCCTGACTGTCCGTCTGTGGGTATACATCTGTTATCGTGGACAAAGTGTGTTTATGTGCATGGGACATGTGTTTGTGCGTGTCTGCCGTGAGTTTGGCCATCGTGTCAGTGACCCTGCCTCTGGACCACAGTTAAGCCTCAACATGTGCTTTCACTAGTGGGATTTTTTTTCAGCCAAAATGAACATGCCCTTCTTTCACAATAAAGTGAAGTAACACGGACGTTGCAAAATTAATGGCACTCTGCACAAAAATCAAATGTGTCTACATGGGATTCTTTTTCCGAAGCCTGAGAAATGACACCAGTAACTGACCTTTCCCACCGTGACACCTTCCTCCTGTAGTACTCCATCAGCTGCTCCGCCTGCAGCAGCCTTTCCTCTGGCCCCAGCGCCGGAGTCTGGATGTTATACAGAGGGTGAGCAAACAGCCTGGCCAGCTTTGAGCCTCCGTCTGTGGGGTCGGTCGTAGCGCCAACCAGAGGTGACCCAGAAGTCCAGTTGGACAGCTGCGGGGTGGCGAGACCCTCCTGCCTGGGGAGGGTGAGGTTGTTGGGACCACATGAGCAAAACTGTCCTGACCCTCGTCCTATGCTCCGCAGCTTTGGCAGGAGAATGAAGTAAAGGTCAGCAGAGAAGATGGCTGTGAGGGTCGCGGCCAAGAAGAGACGGTCTCTCCTCATCATTGAATCGGAGATAAGAGAGGAAAATGTAGAAAGAGAAGAGAAATAAAAACAACAGAGAGACCTAAAGAAAGTCCTGACTATGTGCTGCTGCTCCGGAGTGTGCGAGGCATCACTTGTGGGCTGCCTCCAGTCTCCCACACAGTCAGCCAGGCAGAGGTTGGTCCAAGTCTGTCTCTTTCTCTTCTCTATCTGTGTGTTTCAGTCTGTTCCTTCCAGCCCCACTTCTTCTTCTTCTTCTTCTTCTTCTTCTTCTTCCTCTTCTCCTCCTCCTCCTCCTCCCTTGGCAGCAGCCGAAGAAAGAGCTGAGCTGAGAGCAAGCATGTGTTAGCAGCAGTCACTGACAGTTTGGCTGCTTCCAGGGACCTGCTGCTCCGAGGACAAGCGAGCGAGCGAGCGAGAGAGAGTGTATGTGTGTGTGTGTGTGTGTGTGAGAGAGAGAGAGAGAGTAGAGAGGGAGTGTTTGTATGTCTGCGTGTGTGTGCATTGTGGGTGTGTCTGTGCAGGTATGTACACAAACATCAAATGACAGATTCGCAAGATTGAGAGTGTGCGCAATGAGGGTGCAGAAAACACACACACACACACACACACACACTCTCTCTTTTTCACACACGCACTCTTGGAGGGTTAAAGCACAAGTCCTTGGAAGCAGGAAGGGGTGGAGACTTTTTCTTATCACATCAGATCTGAATGAAACCACCTCCAGCTGACGAATCCTCTCTGATGCAACGTACGTGTGTGTGTGTGTGTGCGTGTGCGTGCAATTGAAGGTCCAAGTCCAGTTTTCATTCACGTGTGTGTGTGTGTGTGTGTGAACTAGCTGCCTTCCTCACAGATTTCTGGCGGGCATGTGCAGATTTACAGGTGCTTGTGTAGAGGTGTGTTGAGTGCGACTTGTCTCGACATCCCCTTTTTTTGGGGGTGGGGGGGCGAGATTTCCTTCCCTCTGTCATCCTCTTGTCTGTTTCCTTCTTTAAGTAAAGTCCACTCTCACTCCTCCTCCGTCTCATCAAATCCTCTCTCCTCCTCCCATCCCAAGCTTCATCTCATCCCTGCTTCAAATTTCCTTCGCTCCTCTGTCAATTCTCTACCTCTCTCCGTCCTCCTCTTTTCCTTTCTCTGCCTTTTTTCGCCACAGACCTCCAGTCTGTCTCGCTCCAGGCAAATCTCCCAGCTGCACTTTCCTTCCTGCTGCAGTTCCCACACATGAATCCCTCACTTTTCTCCCTGTCACGCTGATCTACAGAGAGACACAAGTTCAGAAAAGGCAGTGCTGGAAAAGAAAGAAAAAAAAAATAAATAAAAAAAATAAAAAAATACAAGTTCTTGCACAACTTCAAATGAGGAAACACGCAGGGAAAAATAACACCTCCCTTCGTTCACAGGCCACCTTTTCTTTACTCTCCCCCTCTCTGATTCCTGTGAAAACATACAGTGTGCTGCATAAATTACGATCGCTGTATGTTGCCCGTGTCGGCTCTAAAAGCCCTAAGCAGCTTTATAGGGAGGCAATGAGGATCTTACAGGGCATTTCCCAGCCTGCATCTGCGCTGTTGTTACTGTGGTATTTTGGAACATCTGTCGTCTGTTTGGGTGTGTGTGTGTGTGTGTGTGTGTGCGCGCGTGTGTGTGCGCGTGTGTGTGTGTGTGTGTGCACGCACATGGAACTCTGACAAAATTACGCGTCAATGTCTGGGAGTTGCTCTCCAGGGTGTTTTACCCTCTCTGAAGAGAAAACAGGCTGAGAGAAGCCTCTACTGATGTTGGAAATTAGTGAAAGGAAGGCTAAACCTGCCATTTAGCCAGAGCTTCTGTTTTGCCCCCCCCCCATCAAACACACACACACACACACACACACACTTACACACTTCTCCTTGCAAAACCCCAGCTACAAAAACAAGAAGATATTGTTCTTCTTTTAACACAAATCAGCTTTTAGACAGGCAGAGGCCACATTTTTCACAATTGAATGAGCTTTCCATTTTAACTTTCTGTCTGTTGTACTTGGTCTTTTAAAACTTTTTTTTTTCAAAGTGACTTTTAAAGCAAAAAGAAGAAGAAAAAAAACAACTAAATCTCCCGCTTTAGCCCTGCAGGGACAACGAACTGAGAAATGCTCAAGTATGTATGAGTGTGTCATTTAGTTTTTATTCCACTGCATAACAAAAGGTAAAGATATGCACTTTTGGTTGAAAATGTGATCGCTTAAGAGGAAACTATTTGTATTCATCGGCAGAAAGAAGATATTTCTGGCAACATAAAATATTTGGTGGAGTTCAATAATGCTGTGTTATCTTACAAGTGCCCAAGGGGGTAAAAGTGCAGTCCCGATGACTTACCCTGTTTGTCCCAGCTGTGTCTGTCTGTATTTATCCCTGAGAAACAAACTGGAGAAAGGGCACTGTGCTCGCTTCCTGCCCTGCTAAAACATCCAGACCGGTGCTTAAAATAACCCGGTTTTTAGGGATGAGCGGGCGAGCACATGCAAAGAGGTTTCAAAATCAAATATGGGAAGAAAACAAACAAAAATAGGGCACTGAGTCTTGCGTCACCAATTTGTGCAATTCAGCAGAGCTGTGATGATAAGTACAGGGTGGCTTGTGTTCAGATAAGTGGGTGAGATGGCTCAGATGTCTGTCTGTCTACATGTCTGTCTGGATGACCCAGAAGTCTCAAATATCAGGAAATTTTACTCTGCTGATAAAAGAACTACAACAATCAGTGTAATGTGAAGCCGCTGTTGCACAAATACAACAGGGACATGCAAATCACAGTATTTATTTCACATATTTAAACAGACAGATTCAATTTACAGTTGCAAGACGACTTCATTAATTAAGAGGAAAAGGGAAAAAACGCATCCATGTCTGTATTTTCGTCCGCAGAGATTCGTGTTGCCGGTCTGATACCACACCTGGGGGATTATTGGTAAAGCTGCATTGGAGGCATCTCCTGGAAAAAGGAATAAAAAAAAAAAAAAAAAAAAAAAGAAAAAGAAGAAAGAAATGAAGAAAAGAATTTTTAGCTCCAGGTTAACAGAAAACAATTTTTTAGAAATATGTAATAGAGTTTACAGAGCAGTTTCAAGGCATTTCTGACATTCTTCCTTTCAAAAACATCTAAAGCGTTGAGATGAATCGATGGAAATCTTTTTAACTTCCTCTCTGACCTCTCAGCGGTCAGTCCACATGAATTGGCAGCGACAGGAAAAGCTTCTTCCCTGTCTAGGCCACAAATTCACAGTGCGGCACCACAACACACAGCATAAAGGGACAAGGTCACGGTTGGGAGAAGGACACAGAGGGAGGACGAAGAAGCTCTTCAGGAGGGGTCAAGAGAAACGCTCACAGCAGTTAAGACAAAGCAAGAAGAGAAGGAAGTGGGAAAGACACGCATGCTCAAATGAACCAATCAGGTTTTTCCCATTAGATGTATCTAAAATAGGACGGCAGCAGTCCTTCTCTTCCTTCTTCCATCCGTCTTTCATCATCCCTTCCCTTCAATCACGTCTTCAGCCTGACCATGGAGCTCTGCAGCCACAGCACCGGGATGAAAGGAAGTGGAACTGCGCTGCCGTATTCCTCCAGAATTGATCGAGCCTTTTATAGCCACATGTGCTGACCAGTATTTTTTATAGTGCCCACTACTGGACGTCCACAAACCTGGACTACCACCGATGACAATAAACACTCCTACTACAGAGGATTTACCTAATACATTGAAAATAAAATTACACCGTCCAAAACTAGGTGGGCAGATGGAGAGCTGATGAAATAAAGTTTATTGATCATTACAGCAGCGAAGAACAGAACACCAACAGTGTTTTATTGTTTAGGCGCTGAACTAATCATCGATAAGAGGATGAATGTGTCACTTCCTCTTTCAACAGTTATATTCTCTTGCTTTGAGTTGCAACATCCTTCATAATGGTAGAGATGTTATTTTAAAGGTCCCATATTTTTTTGTTGTGACCATGGCGATTGTCAGTCAGCACTGAAGTAAACTGAACAGATGTTCAAATTCAGACTAAAATGCTCCGGCTGGATTTGGTGTGGGGATATACAGCAGAGTCTAAGGCCTGGTTCAAGTGCAAACCCCTGCATATATGAAACATGCTTTACCTGGACAGTAACTATGGAGACAAAGCCATTAAGCAGCTTATCCTTTTTTCAGAGCTCCTACTCCAGACGGTGGATACCATCTCTAAACTGTGAGCACACAGCCATAATAACAGCGGAGCAAAACACTAATAAGATTCCTTGATAGAGATCGAGTAAAAATACAGCAGATTTCAGGTAATACTTGCAGATAACCAAATCCTGTGAGGTTGGACGGTGGGCCAGGCTTGGGGCATAGCTGAGGGCAGCGACTGTTTCATTATGACATCACAAAATTACAGGCTTCCTGCATTTCCTCTGCAGATTGAACTTTTGGTACTTTCATAGTATTTATATAACACCTAGACCCGCTTTATAATCAAGAATGTTCACAAGCACAACAGAGAAGTGCAATGAAAAAAGCTGAAATAGATTAATAAAAAAAGATAGATCTGTTATCGGTAACAAAACTCACCAGAGTCTGATGAGGCGAACTGAGCCAATCAGCAGTGATTGCTGTGGTGACTGTCATCAAACAGGCGTCTCCTGTGGCAACATGGAG